>NC_079437.1:61898805-61983805 GCF_903798145.1 Danio aesculapii | reverse complement strand
CTAAATAGTCTCCACCTACACTCAATAACAGCAGCTCAATCAGAAACGCGGATATTTGAATATGCTAATTAGTATCCGCCTCTACCCAATAACAGCAGCTCAATCAGAAACTCCGAAGTTTGAATATGCTAATTAGTATCCGCCTCTACCCAATAACAGCAGCTCAATCAGAAACTCGACATTTGAATATGCTAAAATGTCTCCACCTACACTCAATAACAGCAGCTCAATCAGAAACTCTGACATTTGAATATGCAAAATAGTCTCCACCTACACTCAATAACAGCAGCTCAATCAGAAACTCGGATATTTGAATATGCTAATTAGTATCCGCCTCTACCCAATAACAGCAGCTCAATCAGAAACTCGACATTTGAATATGCTAAAATGTCTCCACCTACACTCAATAACAGCAGCTCAATCAGAAACTCTGACATTTGAATATGCAAAATAGTCTCCACCTACACTCAATAACAGCAGCTCAATCAGAAACTCGGATATTTGAATATGCTAATTAGTATCCGCCTCTACCCAATAACAGCAGCTCAATCAGAAACTCGACATTTGAATATGCTAAAATGTCTCCACCTACACTCAATAACAGCAGCTCAATCAGAAACTCTGACATTTGAATATGCAAAATAGTCTCCACCTACACTCAATAACAGCAGCTCAATCAGAAACTCGGATATTTGAATATGCTAATTAGTATCCGCCTCTACCCAATAACAGCAGCTCAATCAGAAACTCTGACATTTGAATATGCAAAATAGTCTCCACCTATACTCAATAACAGCAGCTCAATCTTTCAAATAGACACTACGTTAAGATTCTATGTTAAAATTACAATATATATATATATATATATATATATATATATATATATATATATATATATATATATATATATATATATATAAATGATAATTTGGATATAATTCTATATATCAGATTTCCAATTTGCATAAACATGGCCTTAGTCACCCTCAAGCCGACCAAATTTGTTTTACTTCTTTGTTGATTCATAAATTTATAAGGGGTTTATTTATTTATTTATTTATTCATTCAAGCCAAGCTTAGTCCGACTCTAAGATATCTAAATATGCTAAATATCTAAATATGCTAATTTGTCTCCCAGCAGCTCAATCAAAATTCGGATGTTTGAATATGGTAAATGGTCTCGCCTCCAATCAGAATCTCTGATATTTGAATATTCTAAATAGTCTCCGCCTCCACTCACTAAAAGCAGCTCAATCAGAATTGCTTTATTTCACATTCAAATAAACACTACGTTAAGATTATATGTTAAAATTATGATTATATTAAATATCTAAAATCCAATTATAAGGTTAGTTGGTAATTTGGATATATTTCCATATATCAGATATCCAAATTAGCATAAACAAGGCCTTACTCACCCTCAGTTGTTTTTATTCCTTGCTGATTCATACATTTAAAAGGGGTTTATTTATTTATTTATTCATTCATTCATTTATTCATTCATTCATTAAATTTTCATTTACATAATCTGTTGATGTCAGTAAAGCTAATCTTAAAACACAAGACATCCTTTATCTAGATAAACTCGGGCTTTTATCATAACTCATCATCATAATTATCTTCTGCTCTGCATTTAGTGTCTCAGACGTTTCAGTTATCGACCACAAAACAGAACGAACAATTAGGGACAGCTTAATTTGTATATTTGAATCTGATATTAGTTAATATTAGTAACTCACATTATTTTAGTGACCTCAAAATAATAATAAACCCCAAAATGAATAATATAATTTAGAATTAGCTTCTACACTGGATAAATACTGATTACACTGCAAAAAAAAAACCCCAAACAGTTTATCTGCTGTATAAAAGTGTGAATTCATGCAAAGGAAAAAAACAAGAAGCATTTCTTGAACTTGAAGTGTAATTTTTCAATTGGCTGCAGATTTAGCAAACTGTCAGGGATGATGACATATGCAAATCTAGCTGATAATATGCAAATCTAGCTGATAATATTAATCAAAGACTACACAATCAAGCCACCTGTCTGTCTGATGAATATGCATGACCCGTTTACATGATTTGTGTATTAATTTGTCACTGTCACAGCATGACTGCTTCAAATCAGACCCGATGAGTGCTCCTGCAGGCTCTAATTAGATTTTTTAAAATCTTATTTCCTGTAAAAATAAACTATTTATACTTTAAAATGGCTGGAGTGTAACTCTGCACCACAAACTCATCTAGAATATGTGGATATTTGAATATGTTAAATAGTCTCCGCCTCCACATAATAACAGCAGCTGAGTCAGAAACTTGAATATTTGAACCAGAAATTCGGATTTTTAAATATGCTAAATAATCCCAGCCTCCATTCAGAAACTCTGATATTTGAATATGCTTAATTTTGTTTGATTTTATTCTGAATTAATCAAAAGATCTGATGACATGGAACACCTTTGAGGCGGGGCTTTCAGTCCTTTAGGGCGGGGCTCTATTGTTATATTTTATACTGTTATTATTATTATTATGTATATATATATTTGTTCAAATATAGTAGCTTTGACTTTATTTGTGTTCATTTATCTCTTCATACATGGCTGTAAATAAACATACAATAATAATAATAATAATAATAATAATAATAATAATAATAATAATAATAATAATAATAATAATAATAACAACAATAATAATAATAATAATAATGATAATAATAATAATAATATAATAATAATAATAACAACAACAACATAATGATAATAATAATATTATAGTAATAAAAATAATGATAACAATAATATTATTATTATTAATAATAATATTAATAATAATAATATAATAATAATAATAATAATAATAACAATAATTATAATAATAATAATATAATAATAATAATAACAACAACATAATGATAATAATAATATAATAATAATAACAATGATGATAATAATAATAACAATAATAATAATAATAATGATGATAATAATAATAATTATAATAATAACGATAATAATAATAATAATAATAATAATAATAATAATAATAATAATAATAATAATAATAATAATAATAATAACGATAATAAAATTAATAATAATAACGATAATAATATTAATAATAATAATAATAATAATAATAATTATTATTATTATTATTATTATTATTATATATTTTATATATATATATATATATATATATATATATATATATATATATATATATATATATATATATATATATATATATATATATATATATATATATATATATATATATATATATAAACAGCCATATTTGGAATATTTTGAAATGTATGTTGCATATTTTACATGACATTTATATATGTGAAATCCAAATATGAACTTATGTCATAAATCTAGGTAATTTGCATATATTTCCATAGATCAGATTACATAAACATGGCCTTACTCACCCTCAATTTGTTTTTCTTCCCTGGTGAATCATAAAATGCAAGTCAAGAGAATGTAAAAGCAACACAAAACATATACATATGGTCAAAAAATTAAGAAACAGACATTCAAACTAGCTCCTGATAATACAATAAAATCTTCTGCAGCAAAACAATCAGTCTGTGCAAGAAGCTGAACATTATTTACAGCTTTATTAGACTCTGAAATGCTAAATCTGTGAGGAATCTGTCCATCCTATAAAAATAACTCTCAATCTGCACTGTACAGACGGGGAAATTCACTGCCCTGCAAAAGTCATTTAGATCTTATATTGGGAAATGCCATTAGGAGGAGCGGGGCCATGTATTATTAATAAACTTTATGAATGACACACAGAGACATTTCAATTTCAGCCCTAAATGATCCAGTCAGAAACACAGATGAGATCTAATCTGCATGCTTGGATATTGCAGGTGTAGAGCTTTTACTTTTGTAGTTACTATGGTTTGATTTCGAATACTGTAGTAAAACTATACTTAATTTTGTAGTTAGCCTAATATGGTTTTTACTTTGAATACCATGGTAAAAGCATGGTTAATTTTACTATGGTTTTACTTCAAATACTGTAGTAAAACCATGGTTAATTTTATAGTTACTATAGTTTTACTTCAAATACCGTATTAAAACTATGGCTCATTTCGTATTTACTGTGGATCAACTTCAAAAACGAGTAAAATCATGGTTAATTTTACAGTTACTATGGTTTTTCTTTAAATACCATGGTAAAAACATGGTTCATTTTGAAATTAATATGGTTTTATTTCGAATACCGTGGTAAAACCATGGTTCATTTTGTAGTTACTATGGTTTTACATCAAATACCATAGTAAAACTATGGTTAATTTTACAGTTACTATGATTTTTCTTTAAATACCATGGTAAAAACATGGTTCATTATGAAATTAATATGGTTTTACTTCGAATACCATAATAAAGCATGGTTAATTTTGTAGTTACTATGATTTTACATCAAATACTATAGTAAAACTATTAATTCTTAATTGTAATATCTGCTTTAGCTGGTTTAATTTTTATTCTGATCATCCAGTGCTGCATATTTTATCTAGAGATATCCTCTTGTAGTGTTATTTCACCAGTTGTGCCGCCACCTAGAGGATAAATAATAAACTGCACGTCCTGTTTAAAGGGTCAGTTCACCCAAAAATGATCATTTACTCACTGTTTGCTCTCACTGAAGTGGTTTCAAACCTGTATAAGTTTCAAAAACACAGAAGAAGACATTTTGAAGAATGCTGAAAACCGGTAACCATTGACTTCCATAGTACGTTTTTTTTACTATGGAAGTCAATGGTTACAGGTTTAAGGCATTCTTCAAAATATTTTCTTTTGTGTTCAAAAGAAGAAACTCATAAAGGTTTTAAGATTTTTTTTAAAAACCTTTTAAAACAATGATTTCAGAAATGATAAAAACGTGTGAAGATCGCTATTTATTTATTCGTTTATTTACATTTATTACACCAGAAATTACAATTTAACCACTATTTACCCTTCCTCAAGTGGTTATAATAAACCTTTATGACTTTCTTTCTTCTGTTGAACACAAAAGATATTTTGAAGAATGCTGAAAACTGGTAACAATTGACTTCCTTTGTAGGAAAAGCAAATGGAAATCAATGGTTACAGGTTTTTGACATTCTTCAAAATATCTTCTTTAGTGTTCAACAGAATAAAAGTATATTTTCAGGAAAAATGAAAACCGGTAACCATTGACCTCCATAGTGGGAAAGACAAATGGGAGTCCAATGGTTATAAGTTTCAAACATTCTTCAAAATATCTTCTTTAGTGTTCAACAAAATAAAAGTACATTCTGAGGAAAGATGAAAACCGCTAACCATTGACTTCCATAATAGGAAAAACAAACGGGAAGTCAATGGTTACAGGTTTCTGACATTCCTCAAAATATCTTCTTTAGTGTTTAACAGAATAAAAATATATTTTGAGAAGAGGTAAACCGGTAACCACTGATTTCCATAGTAGGAAAAACAAATGGGAGTCAATGGTTACAGGTTTCTGACATTCTTCAAAATATCTTCTTTAGTGTTCAACAGAATAAAGAAAGGTCCACTTGAGGGAGAGTAAATAGTGAGTGTGTTGTCATTTTTTGCGTGAACCATCTCTTTAAGGTCAGTGTGACATTGCTGTGTGTGCTGTTGCTGCATGTGAATGATTATAATGCAGTATGGCTGGATGTGTGTGTGAGAGAGATAGAAGGTTTACGGATTAGAGAGGTATTATGTGTCGGCTCTGAATGTGTGTGTGTGTGTGTGTGTGTGTGTGTGTGACCTGACAGAGTAAAAGAGCAGATCTGCCAAAACATATCTTTCTTATTTCGTTTTTAGTCCAAATATCTAAAAAGTCTTAAATCAAGAAGCATTTTCTAGACAAGTTTTTAGAAATCAAAGTCAAAATTAAGTGGTAACCGTTGACTTCCATAGTAGGAAAAACAAATACTATAGAAGTCAATAGTTCCCACTATCCAACATTATTTAAAATATCTTCTTTTGTGTTCAACAGAAGGAAAAAAATTCAATGAAACCTGTAACCACTGACTTCCATAGCAGGAAAAATAAATATCATAGAAGTCAATGGTTACCGGTTTCCAACATTTTTCTAAATATCTTCTTTCGCGTTCAACAGAAGAAAAAAATCTAAATCTTCAATTGTTCCAAACACAGTTTTTAAAATAATCTGTGAACATAGAAGGTATTTTGATGAAGGAAACCTGTAACCATTGAATTTCACAATAGGAAAAACATATGCCATAAAAGTCAATGGTTACAGGTTTCCAACATTATTCAAAACATCTTCTTTTGTGTTCAACAGGAGAAAACACTTCAAAATGTGTTTTATTTTCATTCTGTGAACACAATATAAGATATTTTGATGAATAAAACCTGTAACCATTTACTTAATAATACAACCATACATACCATAGAAGTCAATGGTTACCGGTTTATAACATTATTCTAAATATCTTCTTTTGTGTTCAACAGAAGAAAAAAAAAACTCAAAACCTTCAATTTTTCAAAACACATTTAATTTTTATATTCTGAAAACACTAAAAAAGTTATTTTGATGAATGAAAACGGTAACCATTGACTTTCATAGTGGGAAAAACAAACACTATAGAAGTCAATGGTTACCACTAACATTAATTCAAAATATCTTCTTTTGTGTTCAACAGAAGAAGAAAAAAGCTCAATGAAACTGGTAACCATTGACTTTCATAGCAAGAAAAACAAACATCTTGGAAGTCAATGGTTACCGGTTCCCAACATTATTCAAAATATTTTCTTTCGTGTTCAACAGAAAAAAACTCAAAACCTTCAATTCTTCCAGATAATTTTTTATTTTATTTTGTGAACACAAAAGAAGGTATTTTGATGAATGAAACATGTAAACATTGACTTGCATAGTAGCAAAAACAAATACCATAGAAGTCAATGGTTGCCGGTTTCCAACATTTTTCAAAATATCTTCTTTTGTGTTCAACAGGAGAAAAAAAACCCCCACAATATTTAGTTGTCCAAATTCATTTTTAAAAAAATATTCTGTGAATACAAAAGCAGATATTTTGATGAATGAAACCGCTAACCATTCACTTCCATAGCAAGAAAAACAAATATCAAATAAGTCAATGATTACCGCTTTCCAGCATTATTCAAAATATCTTCTTTTGTGTTCAACAAAAGAAAAAAAAACCTCAATGAAACTGGTAACCATTGACTTTCATAGCAAGAAAAACAAATATTATGGAAGTCAATGGTTACTGGTTTCCAACATTATTCAAACTATCTTCTTTTGTGTTCAACTGAAGAAAAAAAAATCTTCAATTATTCCAAATAATTTTTTTTCATTCTGTGCACACAAAAGAAGATATTTTGATTAATGACACCTGTAACCACTGACCTCCATAATAGCAAAAATAAACGCAATGGAAGTCAGTGGTTACCGGTTTCCAACATTATTCAAAATATCTTCTTTTGTGTTCAACAGAAGAAAAGACCTCAATGAAACTGGTAACCATTGACTTTCATTGCAAGAAAAACAAGTATCATGGATGTGAGTGGGTACCAGTTTCCAACATTTTTCAAAATATCTTCTTTTGTGTTCAACAGATGAAAAAAACCTGAAAACGTTATGGAATAAAACAAATTGATGGCACAATTGAAATTGCTGCGTGAACTATCCCTTTAAAGCAGGACATTTGAGTTTCTGAAATCTGCATTTGTACACAAACACACACTCAGACAACATAAGCTTCGTTTATTGCACACTTTTATGCATTTAGCAAACAGATCTTCACAGTAACAACGCCTAAGAGATGAAAACAAAACTGAACCCCAAATATAAAACAGCCTCTTTGATCATCGTGTCGTTTCTATTTACAGGTATTTACAGAAACACTGAGAGGATTGGAAACGTTTCTGAGTTTCTGTTGGGCTAATAAAAGCCTTGGCCATCCCATAATTCCTCATTGCCCGTCGGAAAGAAGATGAAACAGGAATAACAGCTTTGAGTCCAGACCGTGAGCTACTAAAAGGTCAGTTTGTGGATAATCCTAAAACATTCAAGTTTGTTGAGCATTGCACAGGCACTGGGGTTAAACACACACACACACACACGCTTTTATCACACTTTTACACACAGCAGTCAGACATCCAGGTCTTCTTTACACTGATTGAGAGGAACAGGGTCTTTATTTTATAGTTTAAGAAACACAACACATGATTAAACCTCAAAATGCAGTGAGAGTCCACATGAATGAAGGTTTTCTTAATAAACAGCAATGAGAAGCAGCTAAAAAGCTTTTCTTACCTTGAGTTTTGTCTTGTTTCTGGTCCAAAATACCTAAAAATACTTAAATCAAGAAGCATTTTCAAGTCAAGAAGGAAATATTGTGCTGTTTTAAGAAATAATGAGCCAAAATGAGGAACGTTTTGACTGTAAACAAGCAAAATAATCTGCAAAATGAATTGTGAATTATTTAAAGATTGAAATAACATTCATTTGCTCACCACACTGGCCGATTATGTAGCTTGTTTTAAGGAAAAAACTCACTTAACTTTTTTTTCTGCTCAACACAAAAGAAGATATTTTGAAGAATGCTGAAAACTGGTAACCATTGACTTCCATAGTAGAGAAGACAAATGGAAATAAACACTTTACAGGTTTCCGACATTCTTCAAAATATCTTCTTTAGTGTTCAACAGAATAAAAAGATATTTTGAGGTAAGATGAAAACCGGTAACCATTGGACTTCATGGTAATAAAAACAAATGGAAGTCAATGGTTACAGGTTTCTGACATTCTTCAAAATATCTTCTTCTGTGCTGAACAGAAGACAGAGACTCATAAAAGTTTTAAGCTTTTTACAAAACTTTTAAAAGAGAATAATTTCAGATATAATCAAAAGTGTGAAGATCACTTTATTTATTTATTTATTTATTTATTTATTTATTTTTGAGTGCTTAAAGGGATAGTTCACCCAAAACTTTAAATTGGGTCATTATTTACTCATCCTTTACTTATTCCAAACCTTTATGAGTTTCGTTTTTCTGTTGAACACTAACGAAGATGTTTTGAAGAATGCTTAAAACCGGTAACCACTGGCTTCCATGGTATTTGTTTTTCCTACTATGGGAGTCAATGGTTACAGGGTTTCATTCATCAAAATATCTTCTTTTGTGTTTGGAAGAATTGAAGGTTTTGAGTTTTTTCTTCTGTTGAACACAAAAGAAGATATTTTGAATAATGTTGGAAACCGGTAACCATTGACTTCCAGAGTAATAAAAACAAATGGAAGTCAATGGTTACAGGTTCCCGACATTCTTCAAAATATCTTCTTTTGTGCTCAACAGAAGAAAGAAACTTATAAAAGTTTTAAGCTTTTTAAAAAACTTTTAAAAGATAGAATATTTCAGATATAATCAAACATGTGATGATCACTTTATTTATTTATTTATTTATTTATTTATTTATTTTTGTGTGCTTAAAGGGATAGTTCACCCAAAACTAAAATTAGGTCATTATTTACTCATCCTTTACTTATTCCAAACCTTTATGAGTTTCTTTCATCTGTTGAACACTAACGAAGATGTTTTGAAGAATGTTTAAAACCGGTAAACATTGACTTCCAAAAACAAATGGGAGTCAATGGTTACAGGTTTCTGACATACTTCAAAATATATTTTGAACTATTTGATTATTTGTGTTTTGACTGTAAACAAGCAAAATAATCAGCGTAACGAAATGTGAATTATTTAAACGAAAACATCCTGCATTTGCTCACAACATTGGCAGATTATTTTGCTTGTTTTAAGGAAAAACACACTTTATTTCTGAAAACAACACAATATTTTATTATTTTTGTCTAGAAAATGACAGGTATCTGTCTTTAAGAGTTTTTAGATATTTGGACTAGAAACGAGACAAAGAGGAAGTAAGAAAAGAGTTTTCTTTAACATCCAGCAGAACTTTCAGACCTTGTCAGTTTGAGTTTCTCTCAGATGTAACGGTGTGACTGTGAGTAAAAGCAGAAGACTGCTGGATAAAAAAGGCACTTTATATTGCCTTTTTGGTCAAAGTTTACACAATGCTAATATATGTGATATTTTACAGAGCAATAGAACAGTACTGTAAGTTTTGTTGGTCAGACTAATGGTGAAAAATATAAATAAATAATAAAAACAGGAAGAAAATTGTCATATTATAAATTCAAATTATATGTAAAACATAACTCTTACTGAACATTTTTGTGTGTTTTCTGTTTATTTGCGGTTGTGAACTGCATTATGTGATGTCAATCTCTGCTCTGTCCACTTCTGATGTTGAAAATTCAACTCTACAGTTTAACAAAGTGACGTTTATTGACATTTCAGTCATCTTAAATATAATATCTAGTGAAATAAGTGTGTAAAATAGCAGAAAATGTGCTGGAGTTTATTACAAGGTGTGTGTAGCGTAATATACAACACCAACACAGACAATACAGCACTGCAAACCAACCCAGGCTCATTATGGATACATACCCCCGTATACATTTCTGGAGAGCGCCAAATACGTCCCAGGAGGTTCTTTTTTTGCAGTTTTTGTTTTCGTGAATCCACCAGAGGCCGCTGTGTACGCTTTTTCAGATCTTAAATTTCTCTCTCTAGTGCCATTTATGCCTGCTGTTCTCATGTTAATCCACCAGAGGCCGCTGTCAACTGACTGATTGACCAACCGATTGACCGCTACCGCTACAGGACAAACCGGTAACAGCTGAAAAGCCGTCCACATGGAGGTAAGCGGTCAGCGGTTTAAAAACAGAAGCCATCAGCAGTGTCATACCACCCTGTAGCATTCGTTTTAAACACAGAATGCAGCCATACGTACCTCTGGGTATATAATTCGTGCTCTGTAGAAATGTATACAGGGGTACATATCCACAACGAGCCTGTGTTGTTTTAAACTATTACAAATGTTCATAAAAGTCACTTTTTACAACTTTTCAAGATTAAAAGTTGCTGGAAGAAAGATTAAGATCCCATAATGTGATTCAAAAGCAGAAATAAATAAAAACATAAATCCCAAAATCCTGAAAACTGCTCATTTAGCGATATGTTTTATAGTGTATACATAAAAAGCATTGATTTGATGTTGTCCAAACCACTCATCTGTGAGCTAATCAGGGACTGTATTCACAAAACATCCTGTAACACTTTTATTTTTGATTGTTATTTGATTTTAATTAAAGGAAAACAAGAAAATACTGTATTCCACAAAACATTTCTCAAGCGTGACGCTCTTGTTTTTCTCCTCAAGACCCAAAATATACAGAATGTGATGTGACTTTTTAGTGAAATTCAGTAACAACACCACAGATGACTTAAATAGGGAGATTGTTTTTAATTGCACGGCAAAAAAAGCTTTCCTTACTTTAAGTTTTTGTCTTGTTTCTACTCCAAACATCTAAAAATACTTAAATCAAGAAGCATTTTCTAGACAAGCATTAAATATTGTGTTGTTTTCAGGATTAATGAGTTAAAACTAAGTGAGGTTTTCCTTAAAACAAGCTAAATAATCGGACAATGGTGTAAGAAGAATACTCTAGTTGTTCCTTTTGACATAAGATTATTTCTCTTCCCCCATTGGCAGATTATTTCGCTTGCTTTAAGTAAAACCTCACCTAAATTTGACTCATTATATCTGAAAACAACACAATATTCTTCAACACAAAATGCTTCTTGATTTCAGATATAGCAGATATTTGCACTAGAAACAAGACACAAACTTTAAGTAAGAACAGCATTTAGCATTTGAAATACAATAACAAGCTTGTTTTCAATTGGATAACTCCAACAAGTTCACCAAAATAGGAAAACAGCCCTATAAAGGTTGCGTTGACCCTAGAAAGAGAGCAAAACAGACTCTTAAAAATAACTATTAAAAACAAAACAAACAAATAAAATGCTGAGCTCCAGACATTAAAAATAGTCCGTCCTATTATGGCAATCTGCAAGCCTTTAGTGAGTCTTTGACCAAAAATAATCAGGTAAAATATTTAACACTTTATTTTAAGAGTCCATTTGAGTATTAGTAAACTGTCTGCTTAATATCTGATGATGTTTCTCCTTCAACAGACATTTAACTGACTACAAGAAACAGTGGCAACATTCACATTTAGGAGATATAAACCTGATATAAAGCTTGCAGTTTGCCACATTAAATGCATCAACAATTATTTTTTCGTCTCCTCAAACTTCAGTTTCTAATCAGATGTTCTGACCAATCAAATGCTCTCTAAGGTATGACATGCCCCACCCCTTCTTCTCATTGGCTGATCATTTGATGAGCTCAAACACTCTCACCGGTGAGAAAAACAACATGCCATTGGCTGATTTTTAAAAAGGGGAGGAGCTACTGTATGTCCCGCCCTCTTTGAGTTGAGATTATGTCAGACACTGAATAATAAATGCACATCTTTAAGAGGGAGCAGGTGTATCCAGCATGGGGTCTGATATGAGAAACACAGCCAATCAGTGTGATTCTTTATGGAGAGGTTTAAACGCCTGCTTCAACACTGAATACATGTAAATGAAGCACACTAGATTTCCCTAAATTAAACAACAAACCTGGCGAATCTGACACCCTGACAGAAGGCTTGATGTGCAATTCAAATGAAGTTTTAGACAGAAATATATTTCAAAAATGCTTTTCTTACTTATTTCAAGTCCAAATATCTCAAAAGTCTTAAATTAAGAAGCATTTTCTAAACCTGTATGAACTATAGTCTAATTTTGAGTCCAAATTAAGCCAGTGTTTCCTTAAAATAAGCCAAATAATCTAGTTTTTGCTTTGAAATAACATTATTTTCACTTACACCATTGGAAGCATGAAATAGCATGTTGCTGCCATGTTTCTAGCAAGCTAATCATGCATGCTAGCATGAGTTATCATGTTGTTAACATGTTTCTAGCATAAATTAGCATGTTGTTAGTATGATTCTAACATGAATTAGCATGTTGCTACCATGTAATGTTATGTAATGGATTAGCACTATTCTGTCATATTTATAGCATGAATTAGCATGTTGTTAGCATGATTTGAACATGAATTAGCATGGCTCTAGCATGAATTAGCATGTTGCTACCATGTTTCTGACATGAATTAGAATGTTGTCAGCATGTTTCTATCATGTATTTGCACGTTGCTACCATGTTTCTAGCATGAGTTATCATGTTGTGAACATGTTTCTAGCATCAATTAGCATGTTGTTAGTATGATTCGATCATGAATTAGCATGTTGCTACCATGTTTCTGACATGAATTAGAATGTTGTCAGCATGTTTCTATCATGTATTTGCACGTTGCTACCATGTTTTTAGCATGAGTTATCATGTTGTTAACATGTTTCTAGCATCAAGTAGCATGTTGTTAGTATAATTCGAACAAAAATTATCATGTTGTTAGCATGATTTGAACATGAATTAGCATGTTTCTAGCATGTTTCTATCATGAATTTGCATGTTGCTACCATGTTTCTAGCATGAGTTACAATGTTTTTAGCATGTTTCTAACATGAATAAACATGTTGTTAGCATGATTCTAACATGAATTAGCATGTCGTTAGCATGCTTCTAGTTTCTAGCATGAATTAGCATGTTGCTAACAAGTTTCTAACATGAATTAACATGTTGTTACCATGTTTCTAGCATGAATCAGCATGTTAGCATGATTGCAATATGAATTATCATGTTGTTAGCATGTTTCCAATTTGTTTCTAACATGTATTTGCATGTTGTTACCATGTTTCTATCATGAATTAGCATGTTGCTACCATGTTTCTAGCATGAATTAAAGTGTTGTTACCATGTTTCTAGCATGAATTAGAGTGTTGCTACCATGTTTGTGGCATGAATTAGCATGTTGCTAGCATGTTTCTAACATGAATCAGCTTATCGTTAGCATGTTTCTAACATAAATTAGCATGTTGTCAATATGATTCTAACATGGATTACCATGTTTTTAGCATGATTCTAACATGAATTAGCTTGTAAGTAGCACGATTTTAGCATGTTGCTATCATGATTTCACCAATAATCAGCATGTTTCTAGCATGAATTAACATGCTGTTAGCATAAATTAGCATGTTGCTAGCATATTTCTAGCAAGATTAGCATGTCAGAAGTATTAGCATGTGTTAGAACAGCTAGTCACAGTCTATGGGAGAGTTGCTAGGGTGTTGTAAGTGATTGTTAGGGTGTGGCTAGTAAGTTTAAAGGTCATCAGTGATTGGCTGCTGGCTAGACTGAGTTAAAGGAGGCCAGACTCTAGTCTGTAGGACAGTCTGCTGCAGTTAGGACAGTTGTGAGGTTACAAAGTCTGATCCAATGTAAGTGAATGACAGTCTTTTACAATGGAAGTCTGTGCTAGGGAGTGGCTTAGGAATTTTAAAGGTCATCAGTGATTGGCTGCTGGCTAGACTGAGTTAAATGAGGCCATTCTTAGCAAAACAAGTCAATATATATAGCTTGTCTAGAAAATGCTTCTTGATTTAAGAGTTTTTAGATATTTGTACTAGAAACAAGACACAAACGCAACGTAAAAAAACGTGTGTGCGTGTGTGTGTGTGTGTGTGTGTGTATGTCTTTAAATACCGCACCGCAGTACTCTCATTAAAGCTTGTTTATGTGCCCTGAATGAGCACAGCTAATAACAGTAGCGTAACTGAACATATAGCTCTGAGTAACCACAGTCACGTCTGTTAAAGGCCAGATCCTATAGCAAGAGAACAACATCAGTTTCATGTGTTCACCACGTCTAACACCGTGTCCTATAACAACACGCGACACCACAGAAACATCTCAGTATATACACAGCTGATGCCTTTTCTCTTTGCCATGATGACAGCACATAATATTAGACTAGATATTCTTCAAGACACTAGTATTCAGCTTAAAGTGACATTTAAAGGCTTCACTAGGGTAATTAGGGTAAAGTTAGGGTAATTAGGCAAGTCATTGTATAACAGTGGTTTGTTCTGGAGACAATCCAACACTAATATTGCTGAAGGGGGCTAATAATATTGAGCTTAAAATGGCTTTAAAACTATTAAAAACTGCTTTTATTCTAGCTGAAATAAAACAAATAAAACTTTCTCCAGAAGAACAAATATTAGAGGAAATACTGTGAGAAATTCCTGAATCTGTTCAACATCATTTGGGGAATATCTGAATAAAGGAAATTCACAGTAGTGCGAATAATTCTGAATTCAGCTGTATATGTTAGCCATTCATTTGAATATCAGCCACTGCACTCCCAGTGAAATGGTAAGGGTTATAATCGAATTAATACACATTAACATCGTTAAAATACAAACACTGTGCAAAATATCCCTAAATGAGCAGTTTTCAGTATTTTGATTTATGTTTTTATTGATTTATGTTTATTTTAATTGTATTATGGGATTTTGATCTTTCTTTTAACATTGAAAAGTTTGTAAAGGTGACTTTTATTGTCATGTGTAATAGTCTGCAGTGCTATATCATCTGTGTTGGTGTTGTATATTACGCTACACACACCTTGTAATAAACTGCAGCACATTTTCTGCTATTTTACACACTTATTTCACTAGATATTATATTTTAAATGACTAAAATGTCAGTAAAAGTCACTCTGTTAAACTGTAGAGTTGAATTTTCAATATTAAAAGTGGACAGAGCAGAGATCGACATCCCATAATGCAGTTCACCACTGCAAAACACACAAAATACAGCAACTGTTCATTACAGATGTGTTTTACAGCGTATGCTGAGTGACTGATGTTGTTGTTTTGTCCGACTTTTAATCATCAATTGTTTTCTAGTTTTAATAAGCTTTTCTAGATCTGAGGTGAACTGTCTGCTGCTGCTGTTTAGTAGTACTGCAATAAATGTGATGTGAAATGGTGTTTAAACTCACATTGGGAGCATTTAACACTGAATAAAGCCCATAATCAGTACCTGAGGGTGATCATTGTCATAGTAGTTTATACTGCTGTTTTTCTCTGATGTTGCACATCGCTGACTTGAGATGGTTATGACAAAAACTCAGTTCATCATTCATTCATTTTCCTTCGGCTGAGTCCCTTATTTATCAGGGATCACCACAGCGGAATGAACCACCAACTATTCCAGCATATGTTTTACACAGTGGATTTCCTTCCAGCTGCAACCTAGTACTGGGAAACACCCATACACACTCATTCACACACACACACGCATACACTACGGCCAATTTAGTTGATCAATTCTCCTTTAGCGCATGTGTTTGGACTGTGTGGGAAACCGGAGCACCTGAAGGAAACCCACACTAACAAGAGGAGAACATACAAACTCTACACAGAAACGCAGACTGATCCAACTGGGATTCGATCCAGTGACCATCTTGCTGTGAGGCCACAGTGCTAACCACTGAGCCACCGTGCTGCCATCATTTAACTTGTATTGTCGCGTGTAGTTAGGACACGGTGTTAAAATGAGGGAACAACATGGAGTTTTACAGATGAAATAAAATAAGAGTAATTTGCGAGTCACAATGATGACACTCTCATAATAAATATATGTTCTCGTGACAATGAGTTAACATCCCATAATAAGGAGAAACGCTCTGATATTGTCGACTTGATTTCTGTAAATAATATTTTCTCACAATAACATTACAAACTTTGGTCCCTCTTTAAAGTTCTTACTTAGATTTTGTGTCTTGTTTCTAGTCCAAACATCTAAAAACTCTTAAATTAAGAAGCATTTTCTGGACAAGCACAAAATATTGTCTTGTTTTCAGAAATAATGAGTCAAAATTAAGTGAGTTTTTCCATAAAACAAGCTAAATAATCTCGTTTTCACGTGGAAATTTAGTTATTTTGATTATTTTACTCCACTTGCAGATTATTTTGCTTGTTTTAAACACAAACTCACTTCATTTGACTCATTATTTCTGAGATTAAGACAATAATTTTTGCTTGTCTAGCTTAATATTTGGAGTAGAAACAAGACAAGAAGCATTACAGAGTCATACACTCACCATAATGTAATAAATAATGTCGAACAAATCAGGATGCGACAGAAGAGTGTGTACTGCAGCTCAAACACAGGTCTTGGCCATCCAGAAAGGAAATAATCAAATCCCAGCGTTCCTCTGATAGTCTCTGTACATCCCGATCTTCACACGGAGGCATTGGTGGCTAATCCAGGAATTCACTGAATTCAGGTGTGACTCAAGCACAAGCCTCGACAGGGCTCATGCACTGCAAAAACACTTTTATTATGTTGTTTTTTTCATTGGTTTCTAATCCAAACATCTAAAATGTCTGAAATCAAGAAGCATTTTCAAGACAAGTAAGGAATATTGTCTTGTTTTCAGACATAATAAATCAAAATTAGGAGAGTTTTTCTTTAAAACAAGCGAAATAATCTGCTAATCTGGTAAGCAAATAAACATATATTCGCTTTGGCGTTATATTATTCTGCTTACTCCATTGGCAGATTATTTAGCTTGTTTTAACTCACTTAATTTTGACTCCATTTCTGATATTTTCACTAATGCTTCTAGATTTATGAATATTTAGATATTTGGACTAGAAACATAATATGGAGTCAGATCAGTGTCAAAAATAACACATTTACAAAATAAAAGTCACATGCGCAGCACAGTTCACATTTACAAACTCCACTTCGTAAATTCAAAATAAAATTAGCGATTTTACAAATAAAAAGCGTACATAATTGCCCAAATTAATTGCATTTGCATATTTATGAGCTGTATTTTGAATTCACCAATTGTATATGCATATTCATGAATTGCATTTCGAATTTACAAATTGCAAATGCGCATTTTATGAATTGTGTTTTTTAATTTACAAAATGGATTTTTGCATGGAATTTTATGTTTAAATTTACGAATTAAATTTGAATATTCATGAATTGCATTTTTGGATCTGCGTATTTATGAATTGTATTTTAAAATTTACAAGTTATGCTTTTGCATATTTATGAATTGCACTTTTATATTCAACTATTTTAATTTGCTTATTCATGAATTGTGTTTTGAATTCTATGAACTGAATTTGCTTATTCATGAGTTGCGTTTTGAAATTACGAATTGCAGTTGCGTATTTTATGAGTTGTATTTTTAAATTCACAAATTGGATTTTTGCATATTTATGAATTGCGTTTTGTAATTAACTTTTGTATTTGCATATTTACGAATTGCGATTTGAATTTAAAATTTGCATTTGCATATTTATGAATTTCATTTTGAATTCACTAATTTAATTTGCATATTCATGAATTGTGATTTGAATTTAACTATTGCATTTGCTTATTTACAAACTGCAATTTGAATTCACCAATCGCATTTGCATATTCATGAATTGCATTTTCCATTTAACTTTGGCATTTGCATATTCACGAATTGTGATCTGAATTCACCAATTGCATTTGCATATTCATGAATTGAGTTTTCAATTCACCAATTGCTTTTGCGTATTTATGAATGGCATTTTGTGCACGTGAACTTTGCTATGCGTGCATTTTTGAGACTGATCTGACTCCATAGACACCACAAAACCAAAACTCTACATAATAAAAGCGTGCTGTTGTTTTTTTGCAGCTTGTTTTCGCAGGCCTCACTACCTGCCTCCGTGTACTGAGGGCTGTCCGTCCAGGTCGTTTTCCACCACTGCTGAAAATCCGTCTTTCTCCATGCAGTCGGACAGCACCTTCAGCACCAGCCGCAGCCGGCGGTCCAGCGCCTCCAGGTGGGGTTTTATGAGGACGGGCACCAGCCGGTCCTGCAGGAGCGATTCCTCCATTAGAGAACTCAGCTTGTACTCCTCTTTAGCCAACAGCTGCAGACGCAGGTACGTCGACCTCTTCACTCTGAGAAAGAGATATAATTACACTAAATTTTACTCTATTTTACTATATCTCTAACAAATACAGAAAAATTTTGGCATGTGCTGGGAGAGAGAGAGATCCAGTCTGATATCAACAACAGGGATCCCATTTAAAATAGAGTGACCTTAAATACTATGTACTTCAAATCAAATCATTCATTCATTAAAGGGCGTAGTCCCTTTATTAATCAGGGGTCCCCACAGTGGAATGAACCGCCAACTTATCCAGCATATGTTTTACGCAGCGGCTGCCCTTCCAGCTGCAACCCATCACTGGGAAACCTCCATACACACTCATTTAAACACATACATTACGGCCAATTCTGCATGTCTTTGGACTGACCCAGCAGAGGCTCGAACCTGCGACCTTTCTTGCTGTGAGGCGATTGTGCTACCCACTGCGCCACCGTGACGCAATCTAATTGAATTATTCAATGAATCAATTTAATTTTATTTATAAAGCGCAATAAAAACAACAGGAGTTGACCACCGTGCTGTACAAAATGTCTGCTAAATACAACATAATAATAATAAAGTAGATATAGATGACCACGGTGCACTTAAAAAAAGACTAAGAAGGTAGAAAACCACTGGTTAATAACAATTTTGTGTAATTTATTGACATTTAAACCTTGTGCACTGTTCAAATGTACTACCCTTCTGTTATGTTCAGGATGAAATCATCCACTGAATTAAACTGCTGTAAAAATGCATCAGATCAATATTTTTTTCAATT
Source organism: Danio aesculapii (assembly GCF_903798145.1). Classification (NCBI taxonomy): domain Eukaryota; kingdom Metazoa; phylum Chordata; class Actinopteri; order Cypriniformes; family Danionidae; genus Danio; species Danio aesculapii. The sequence goes on along the minus strand of NC_079437.1, from coordinate 61,964,153 downwards.
TATTTTTGCATAAATCTGTTAATCAACCTCAGCCTTGATCAAAACTACTAAATTGTTTAGAAAATGACAGGATTTTAACTCTTTAATTGCCAAATTCACAAATGATGTCACTGATTTGGTGAAAAAAACATACAAAATGACAAATTTTCAATATGAAAAGTAATTGTGGACTGAATTTTCCTTCCCTTAATCACAGCCTTGACCATGTGAAAAAATAGTACCATAATTGGCTTTGGTGCGTTGTTAAATTTTCGTTTTTCGTTTTTTCTAATTTTCTGTTGGCAGCTGTTTTTGCCCCATTGACTTCCATTATAACCATGCTTGATGGTGCATAAATACACAGTCTTTGTTTTTGTTTACTCCATGTAGTTCTGAGAGCTGAGATGCATGTTTGTTTTTTCTCAGGCACATCAAGAAAAGTGTGTAAAGGTCACTCTCTTACATATACACACACTTTAATTTGCCGTTATACTCCATATACAATCCAGAAACTAAGCTTTTTTTTCCACAGGCCTATCTAAAGGGTTAATGATGTCAACTGATACGTCATTTTGTGTTGTTTTTTCACCAAATCAGTGACCTCATTTATTAATTTGGCAATTAAGGAGTTAAAATCCTGTATTGTTAATAAACAATTTAGTAGTTTAGATCAGGACTGAGGTTGATTAACAGATTTCTGATATTTAAATATTAATCTGAAGCATTTTAATTCAGTGGATGTTTTCATCCGGAACATACCAAAAGGGTAGTAAATTTGCCCAGAGTGTATCGTCGAGTTCTTTAAAAATTCAAAGCATTTTCTCAAAATATGCTAGCTGAAACACTGAACAAGCTGTGGCCAAATTAAGACTCAAAATCACCCCAGAGTGGATGAAAACATCCCCAACAGCACATAAGGGTTATAATCCTTAGAAAAGGGTGTTTTAAAAAATATTTGTGTACTGCTGCACATCCCTGTGAGTGTAATAAGCAATGTGTATGCTCGTTTTGGACCTGCACGGGTGCATAACACTAACATCATTTATCAATTTGGCAATTAAAGAGTTAAAATCCTGTAATGTTAATAAACAATTTAGTAGTATTGATCAGGACTGAGGCTGATTAACAGATTTAAGCAAAAATAAAATAAAAATAAAAATAAATAAAAAAATATTAATCTGATGCATTTTTACAGCAGTTTAAATCAGTGGATGATTTCCTCCTCAACATAACGAAAGGGTAGTACATTTGAACAGTGTGTATTGCTGAGGTTTTTTTTTTTGATTCAAAGCATTTTCTCAAAATATGTGTCAAAATACGATTTGCCAACAAAAATCATTCAGCTAGCTGAAAAAACTGTGGCCAAATTAAGACTTAAAATCACCCCAGAGTGGATGAAAATGACCCAACAGCACATAAGGGTTATACACCTTAGAAAAAAGGTGTGTTTAAAAATATTTGTGTACTGCTGCACATCCCTGTGAGTGTAATAAGCAATGTGTATGCACGTTTTAGACCTGCATAGGTGCATAACACTAACACACTTTTTAAATAACAAATATAAACCCTGTGCTATTTACTTTAGAGCAGCTTTAGTTGGTCAATGGTGAAGTCTATTGCAGTTCCTCAAAATAGCAACAACAATAATAAATGTAGCTACATGCTTATAGTGATATAATGTTAGCGCATCTGAATAGTCTGTAGCCTAACCAGCATATATAAAAGTATGCACAATGATATTCAGCCAGTGCCTTTGCAGCCTTTCCTATGGATTATTCCAGCAAGAAAGCATCATGCATGGGAAATAAATGTAAATGTGCAATAAAGGCAGGCGGATGTGTGTTTGTGGCAGGGCTATACTGAATTACTGCACTGCGGTTTCTCTCTCTCTCTCCTGTTTCAGTCTGAAAGCTATTGCTTTGATTCAGGAGATGTTTCAAAGAGGAAAATAAAACAATCTTACCTGCAGCACTGAGTCAACGGGACCAGGATGGACATTTCATCGTGCGAATGCTTTCCGAAGCTGAAAAAACAACAAGTTGACTGCTTTATATTGGTTTAAATAACACTGATTGCATTGAATGTACACCTAAATGTACTGAATGTGAACAATTAAAGGGACAATTCAGCCAAACATTGAAATGACCACATTATTTAATCTCCCTCATGTGGTTTTAAATCTGTTTGAGAGTTCTTTCTACTGTTGAACACAAAAAGAAGATATTTTGAAGAATGCTGGTTGCTGGCACCCATCGACTTCCATGGTAGGAAAACAAATGTGCAATAATACAACCAGCATTCTTCAAAATATCTTTTCATTGTGTGTTCAACAGAAGAAAGAAACTCAAATAGGTTTTAAAAAGTAAAGGGTGAGTGAATAATAATAGAAATTTCATCTTTATACGGTCTTTGCTTAAGTCTCTGCTTTAAAAATAAATAAATAAATAAATAAATAAATAAATAAATAAATAAATAAATAAATAAATAAAACAAACACATACTTTTATTTATAAATAATTAATTGTATAAATAAACTAATAAATAAATAAATAATTAAATAGATAAATTTATAAACAAACAAACAAATAAATAAATAATTTTACAAACAAACCAACAAACTCTTGCATCATGCATAATGTTATAATTTAATAAAATAAATATACAATAAATAATTTTAAATATAAATAATTGACTATATAAATAAACTAATAAATAATTAATTAATTATCTTTAAAAACAAACAAACAAACAAATAAATAATTTTACAAACAAACAAACAAACAAACAAACAAACAAACAAACAAACAAACAAACAAACAAACAAACTCTTGCATCATGCATAATATCATAATTTAATAAAATAAAAATACAATAAATAATTTTAAATATAAATAATTAATTATATAAATAAACTAATAAATAAATAATTAATTAATTATCTTTAAAAACAAACAAACAAAGAAACAAACAAATAATTTTACAAACAAACAAACAAACAAACAAACAAACAAACAAACAAACAAACAAACAAACTCTTGCATCATGCATAGTATTATAATTTAATAAAATAAATATACAATAAATAATTTTAAATATAAATAATTAACTATATAAATAAACTAATAAATAATTAATTAATTATCTTTAAAAACAAACAAACAAACAAATAAATAATTTTACAAACAAACAAACAAACTCTAGCATCATGCATAATATTATAATTTAATAAAATAAATAAATAAACAATAAATAATTTTAAATGTAAATAATTAATTATATAAATAAACAAATTAATAATTAATTAATTAATTAATTATCTTTAAAAACAAACAAACAAACAAATAAATAATTCTACAAACAAACAAACTCTTGCATCATGCATAATATTATAATTTAATAAAATAAATAAATAAACAAACAAACAAACAAATAATTTTATATATCAATAATAATTATATAAATGAACTAACTAATAATTAATTAATTAAATAATAAACTAACTAGTAATTAATTAAATAGAGACTCGAAACAGCGACCTTCTTGCTGTGAGGCTCCATCTTGTGTCTGAATAATGCGCAGGTTAGTGTATACTCCATCAGCTGTTTCTGTCAGCTTTGTGTTTTTGACTGTTTGGCGCCATCTAGTGTCTGAATAATGTGCAGGTTAGTGTATACTCCATCAGCTGTTTCTGTCAGCTTTGTGTTTTAGACTGTTTGTCTCCATCTAGTGTCTGAATAATGCGCAGGTTAGTGTATACTCCATCAGCTGTTTCTGTCAGCTTTGTGTTTTAGTCTGTTTGTCTCCATCTAGTGTCTGAATAATGCGCAGGTTAGTGTATACTCCATCAGCTGTTTTCATTCTGTCAGCTTTGTGTTTAATTAAAGATTTATTAAGTTATTATGTTTCAGAACAATGTTTAGTGTCTAATTGTTATGTTTTGTGTCAAGTATCCGTGTAATAAGCGTGATTAAGTACATCCAGGATGGTTGTTTTTCACAGAATAAACTCTTCAGTCTTATTTAACAGCTGCTGATAAACCTGTCGTGCTTTTAACTCCTCAATCTACTTTATTCCTAACATAAAGAGTGGCCTTTTTAATCCCCTCATGATTACCTCTGTAATATATTCATCAGTAAAAAAAAGCCATAAGAAATTTAGTTTAACACAAAAATCCCCCAATCAGAAAATAAGAATGTAAGTGTTCGATTAATCTGGCACTGAGAGAGCTACGGCTCTACACACTGGCCTACTTCAGCAGCAAATGTAGAGAATGATAAAGCTGCGGCTTCAGTCCAGCTGAATGTCAGTTTAATCAAACTGCTTTATCACACACACACATTCCAGCCGGAGACGTGGCGGCGTATAAATCTGACCTTACACATCTACATATTCGGGCCTCTTCAGAGAGAAACACTCTGTTCACATGGTTTCAGTGTAAAAGGAAGAGCTCTGAGGTGTGAAGGACGGAGAGGACAGCTTACCCTCTGCCGTTGTCCAAATGAATGATGAAAGTGTCATTTCCAAACTTCTCGAAAGTTTCGTAATGATGGCGGTCCATGTTACCTGTTCAGTGCAAAAACGGAGAGAGAGAGAGAGTAAGAGTAAAATACAGGACAATTGATGGAACTTGGTGGATTGACAAAAGATTGCTGATCATTTTTGTTTTCTTGGAGTCGGCATGAACAGAAGTTAAGATGTCCTTTCTGAACTTTCTTAGCTGATAGCCCCGCCCTGAAGGACTAATAGCTCGCCCCTAAACAACGGCTTGCTTAAGCCTAAATCACCAATAGCTCCACCCCCAAAGGACTCATAGCCCCACCCTACAACACTGATAGGTCCACCTTAAAATACTGATAGTATTCACACCTTCAAAAACTGATAGCTCTGCCCTATATGACTGATATCCCCTCTCTAATGACTAGCAGCTCCGCCCTAAATGACTGACATCTCCGCCATAAAGAACTGAGAGCCCCTCTTTAAATGACTAATAGACCTGCCTAAATGACAGATTGCTCCGCCCTAAATAACTCATAGCCCCACCCTAAATGACTGATAGCTCCACCCTAAAGAACTCATAACCACACCTTAAAAAACAGTAACTAAGAGCTCTGTCCTAAAAAACTGATAGCTCCGCCCTAAATGACTGATAGCCCTGCCCCAAATGACTGATAGCTCCACCCTAAATGACTGATAGCCATGCCCCAAATGACTGATAGCTCCACCCTAAATGACTGATAGCTCTGCCCTAAATAACTGAAAGCCCTAAATGACTGATAGCTCCACCCTAAATGACTGATAGCCCCACCCTATATTACTGATAGCTAATATAGGGCCGCCTTAAATGACTGATAGCCCCGCCCTAAATGACTGATATCTCCGCCCAAAATGACTGATACCTCCACACTAAAGGACTGATAGCCCCACCCTAAATGCCTGACAGTTCCGCCCTAGAGGATTGATAGCCCCGCCCTAAAGAACTGATAGTCCCACCCTAAATGACTGACAGTTCCGCCCTAAAGGACTGACAGCCCCACCCTAAATAACAGACAGTCCCACCCTAAAGAACAGATAGCCCCACCCTAAAGAACTGATAGCCCCACCCTAAATGACTTACAGTCCCGCCCTAAAGGATTGATAGCCCTGCCCCAGATGACTGATAGCTCCACCCTAAATGACTTATAGCTCAACCCTAAATGACTGATAGTCCGGCCCTAAATTACTGATAGCTCCGCCCTAAATGACTGATAGCCACACTCAAAATTACTCATAGCTCCGCCCTTAATAACTGATATACCTGACCAAAATGACTGATAGTCCCGCCCTAAATTACCCATAGCTCCGCCCTAAATGACTGATAGCCTCGCCCTAAATGACTGATAGCCCCGCCCTAAATTACTGATAGCTCCGCCCTAAAGGCACCCTAAAGTGAAGAAAAGAGGGGAGGTAAGGGTATGACATTTGATTTTGAGGGCCAATGAATTTTTACAAAATACTGTAGTGCAGAGAGACACCGTTTATAACCAGCACCGCTATACACCTGCACAAATAAGAGTGCATTTGGATTTCATCCTGACTTTAATAAATAATGAGTTAACACTTCAGAATGAGAATGTATTTATCCACACACACACACACACAGCACTCACCCATGAGAAAGTCAAATATAGTCATGTCCATGATGTCCAGCAGTCGTGTGCCTCTGTCATACGGAGGAGTCTGTTTGACTTCATCACAGTAATCTGGATCCACTTCCCACCTAACAACACAACAAGAGACACAGAGAAACTCATATATATGAATGTGTTTAGCCCTCACAGATCTCTCTCTTACATTAATGCTTTCTCCAGGAGGCTTTACGGTAATACATGTGTGTGTATACACTAGAGCAGTGTTTCCCAACCCTGTTCCTGGAGGCACACCAACAGTACATATTTTGGATGTCTCTGTTATCTGACCCATTCACTTCAGGTGTTGGAGTCTCTTCTGATGTTATGATGAGTTGATTCAGGTGTGTTTGATTAGGGAGAGGTTGAACATGTGGACTGTTGGTGTGCCTTCAGGAACAGGGTTGGAAAACACAAATCTGATGAACTGATCATCTCAATCCAATCGGGCACCTTTGGGTGGAACTGGAGATCGGCCTCATGGACAGATCTGCAGCGACTGCGTGATGCTATAAAGTCAATATGGAGCAAAATCTCTGAGGAATATTTCCAGTATCTTGTTGAATCTCTGCCATGATGGATTAAGGCAGTTCTGCAGGCAAAAGGGTACTAGTAAGGTGTACCTAATAAAGTGGCCGGTGAGTGTATATCATCCATATTCACGAAGTAATGCATACAAATATTCATTTACTGCACTCACTTATAACCTCACCCAGTGTATATTCTCACACAGGACGGCCCATTGTTTTACAGCGCAGATAGGATTTCTCCGAGAGTACTAGTCTTTTTTTTTGCTGATAAAGCCAGACTGTAGCTTAATGAAGGTATGGGGTGGTGCGTGGAGACCTGAGATAAAGCGCAGGAGAAGAAAGAAAACGGCGTACTCAGCTTTCTTGCGCTTGTGGTAGGAGCGGCGCCAGGGGTTCCTCCAGGTCTTGCGTTTCGCTAGTGCCAAATCAGGAAGAAATGCGGCCAGCGAGCCCTCGATCTGGTCGGGTTTTCCGCATAGGGCATGCTCTGTGGAGCAGTAATACGAACACTCGCCGTAGAAGCAGATGTTGTTGGCTGGAAAAAGGAAAAGAGGAGGACAGCTGTTCATGCACTGCTTGTCTTGTTTTCAGAGATCAGGCAGGCATCAAAATGAAGTCAGTTTTTCTTTAAAACCAGCACAATAATCTGACAATAGGGTGAGCAGCTCTTATGTCAAACAGGAGAAACTGGATTATTCTGCTTATCACATTGGCTGATTATTCCAACAGGCTCATTATGGATACGTACCCCTGCATACATTTCTGGAGAGCGCGAAATACGTCTCAGGAGGGTTTTTTTTTTTTACGAGTAGCAGTGTGATGTGGCTGTATATCGGAACTGGTGGGAGGCGTGCGTTGGCTTGTGCCTTAGAGCCCCAGCAGTGCTGATATACAGCCACATGGCACTGCTACGAGTGTAATATTGCGTACAACAGTTCGACGGCATAATCGTGTGTATAAAAAAGAAAATCAAACTCGGAGAGTATCAAAACCCTTTTGTACGAGGATCTACTTTCTTCCGGCGTTCATTCACATCTGCAGCTGACGTCAGAACTAACTACTTCACCAACGTCACTGCAGAGCTAGTGTTTGAATGATTCTCTAGCGTAATGTCTAAAGTGATGACAGAACAGCTGATTTTGCTCACATTTTAAGGGTCACATTTTTTTGCTCAAACACTAAGGGCTTATCATGCGATCTCTGTCGCCATCTTGTGGCGGAACGTCAACCGTCTTTGCTCTGCTCAGTATGACAGGCTAAAGGCCGCCAAAATTATAAACAGTGTTGGGCAAGCTGCTTAAAAAATGTAGTGAGCTAAGCTATTAGCTACTCTACTTAAAATGTAGCTTAACTACACTAAAAGCTACCCCCTGGGAATTGTAGCAAGCTAAGCTAACAGCTACATGGCAAAAGTAGCGTAGCAACATCTAAGCTATTTTTGCCATTTTGATTTTTGAATCGAAGCAACTTAAATCAAAGTCAATCATATCTTAGAGGTCGATAAAACTGTCAAGGAAACATATGAGGCTGAATTCAGTTCAATTGTTTACTGTAAATAATATGCTGAACTAAACAGAAGCAAGTTATAGTATATCACAGCAAATTACAGCTAAAACAAAAATCCAATAAAAGCAGCTGTTACACATTTAAAATACTATAGTAATTTAGAGTAAAGGGAAATATTTTGACATAAGCATTATGAATATTGTATATATATTTACAACTCTTCATTAATAAACTACACTACATAATGCAGTAATTTATAGTAGTACTTACTATAAATTAGTAAAGTATTATTGAGCACAGCATCAGAGATTAAGTTATTGCATCTTAACATGTACGTCTCGAGGTATGCTCACGAAAAATCCTGCTTCAGAAATATCTCTCTCCCTCAGTCATCTTTCCATCAAGCAAGTTTCTCGTGTTAGCCTAATTTGGTTGGCGAGGACACCGACCAGAGGAGGCAGTAACGCACCAAAAAGTTTGTTGTCAACCACCGTAAAACAGGAAGAAGAAGAAATCACCATGCTCGCCATCATATGGATTTACTTTCATCAACTAGACACCGGCCTCACAGCCCTGTGAATGTCGGTGCCGACACTTATTGATCCGCGATTGGTAAATGTAGCTTTGTGGACGCTACTGCGCTACCTGACTAATAAAAGATCTTTGCTACTGAAAAACTATTTGATTTAGAAAGTCACGACGCTACTGAGAAATGTAGTTAATCTAGTAGAATCACTACTTGTAGCAACGCTACAACCCCAACACTGATTATAAAGATTTAAAATAGGCACTCTCCTTATAAATAAACTGCATATCTGCAATCTAAACTACATTCTCACTTAAAAAGCCTCAAAAGTACATGATGTTGTCCAACTGCAGGAATATTTGTCAAACTGTAGTGAGTTTATTGATTTGCTGTCAGTCTATGTGGGCGGAGTAATACACGAGTGAAGAGGCTATACGAGTGCTGTTAATGCAGAATATCACACGGCTATCAGCCAATCAGATTTGAGAACCAGACAGAACTGTTGAATATATATACATATATATATATATATATATATATATATATATATATATATATATATATATATATATATATATATATATATATATATATAATGAACAAATATTTTATACAATTTAGTCAAAGATATAAACAGCATGCACTAATATATTTTGAAAATATGAACTTTTATTTTGGATATATACTTTTATTTTACACTGAAAAAAATAATCAATCTTTGTATTTACTATATTTTTTTAAGGTAAGTGGTTGCAAACAATTGAAATGGGCTGAATTTAAGCAAACAAATGAAGTAGAATATTTCTAAATTAAATCTGTTACCTTAACAATCATTCATGAATATTTATTTTCCAATTTAGGGAAATGCGATATTGCAAGACACATCGTCATCTGAACTGCATCATTCCTCAATATCATGCGGTGCTATTTTTCAGGACATGTTTTTGGAATAGGTGACTTCTCCAGATGTGCCTTTATGTGACAGAGATCTAAAATGCCGGGATTCACCGAGGGCTCATTAAACGCTGCTGTTTAGCCAATGATGAATCATTGTGCATGACGCCTTCTTCAGATGCTTCCTGACACGGAAAAACACATTGGTCGTGAAAAGTGGCAGCAGAATGCTAATGATAGCCCTGCAGAGGCAGAATATGGCTTCATCCCAACACTTACATCATCTCAATGCTGGTAATTTAGTTGCTGCACGTGTGTTATTGCACGCTTGTTACGTCCCAATTAAAGACTGTAATTAGCCTAGCATTCTGGCTGCGTGTTGGTTTACTGCAAAATATGCTTTTCTTACTTAGATTTTAAGTCTTGTTTCTAGTCCGAATATCTCAAGAGTCTTAAATCAAGAAGCTTTTTCTAGACGAGCAAGAAATATTGTCTTGTTTTCAGAAATAACGAGTCAAAATCAAGTGAGTTTTTCCTAATTCAAGCTAAATAAACTACCAAGCAGAGTACATTGATGTCAAAATGAGAAGCTTGATTATTCTGCTTACCTCATTGGGTTATTTTGCTTGTTTTAAGGAAAAACTCACTTAGTTTTGACTCATTATTTCTGAAAACACAAGACGATATGTTAAGCTTGAAGTAATCTTTGTCTTTTGACACCACCAATGCATCTGGAAGTGTGTCAGTCACTAGCAGACTTGTGTCCGTCATGCACAGAAGTTTCTTGTGAGTTTTTGATGCAGTTTTTTGCGCTGAACTCTATATGCGTGAGAAGCCAACATTCAGGAAGCATGGCCTGATGGGATAGAAGAAAAGGCCACACGGCAGCCATTCATACCCGGGGAAACGAAGAATGTCCGCCAGAGCTTTTTGTCCCGGGTCACGTCTCGAATCTCCCGTGTCATGTTCACCAACCGGCCGGCCACCGGGGGAACTCTCCGGAAATCCAGGATTCTGCAAACAACCAAACAACAATCATTCATTTACAGATGTGACACCTTCAGTGTTTCTGCATTCAGACAGTTTCTGTGTTTGTGTGTTTTGGGTTTATTTACAGCTGTGAATCGCATTATGGGATGTCGATCTCTGCTCTGTCCACTTTTAATGTTGAAAATTCAACTCTACAGTTAAACAGAGTGACTTTTATTGACATTTTAGTCACTTAAAATATAATATCTAGTGAAATAAGTGTGTAAAATAGCAGAAAATGTACTAGTGGTTTATTACAAGGTGTTTGCAGTGTAATATACAACACCAACACAGATGATACAGCACTGCAGACTATTATAAATGTGCAGAAAAGTCTCTTTTTAACCACTTTTCAAGGATAAACATTTCTGGAAGAGAGATCAAGGTCCTGTAATGCAATTCAAAAGCAGAAATAAATAAAAACATGGATCACAAAATCATGAAAACTTGTAATTTATGGATCGAGTGCATTAAAGGGATAGTTCACCCCACAAGAAATGTATTTACTCACTATTTACTCTTGCTCAAGTTGTCCTAATCCAGGGATGGGCAAACTCGATCCTCGAGGGCCGGTGTCCCTGCAGAGTTTTGCTCCAACCCTAATCAAACACACCTGCTTGTAGCTTTCTAGTGATCTTGAAGACACTAATTAGGGTGTTCAGGTGTGTTTGATTAGAGTTGGAGCAAAACTCTGCAGGGACACCGGCCCTCGAGGATCAAGTTTGCCCATGCCTGTCCTAAACCCTTCGTTTCATTTAGTTTTTATTGCAGATTCCAAGTTTACATTCTGATGTATGGTACATTGGGTTTTCCACACTGGCCACAAACTTTTGGATGAACTTTATTCTCACAATAAAAGGAAGGTCATCAAAATCGGTTACCTGTTAATTCATTCATTTACTTTAACTTGTGTTTCAACCTCAGCCCTGGACATTTGGGGTCGTAACAGAAAACAAAGGATAAGCAGCCGATTCCAACGTTATCACTCGACTGAATGGGAGTTGGGCGTCACGGTGGCGCAGTGAGTAGCATGATCGCCTCACAGCAAGAAGGTCACTGGTTCGAGTCCCAGCTGGGGTCAGTTGGCATTTTAGTGTGGAGTTTGGATGTTCTCCCCGTGTTGGCGTGGGTTTCGTCCGGGTGCTCCGGTTTCCCCCACAGTCCAAACACATGCGCTATAGGAGAATTGATCAACTAAATTGGCCATATGAGTGTGTGAATGAGTGTGTACGGGTGTTTCCCAGTACTGGGTTGCAGCTGGAAGGGCATCTGCTGTGTAATACATTTGCTGGAATAGTTGGCGGTTCATTTGGCCATTTCGTTCATTTTCAACCCCTGATAAATAAAAAGGGACTAAGCCGAAAGAAAATGAATGAATGAAAACAAAAAAATTCAGGGCCATGTAATTAAATAACGGAAAGGATGGGGTAAGCGAAATAATCTTCGAAATAACATTATTTCACCTCATTAACAGATTATTTTGCTTGTTTTAAGGAGAAACTCACTTTATTTTGACTCATTATTTCTGAACAAAGACAACATGTTAAGCTTTTCTAGAAATGCTTCTTGATTGAAGACTTTTGAGATATTTGGACTAGAAACAAGACAAAAACTTTAAGTAAGAAAATCAATTTTTTTGCCGTGTGTGTGTGTGTGTGTGTGTGTGTGTGTGTGTGTGTGTGTGTGTGTGTGTGTGTGCGTGTGTGTGTGTGTGTGTGTGTGTGTGTGTGTGCAGTGGTCCATCTTGGAGAAAATGCTGCGGTTTGAACATTTCCAACACCAAACCTCCAAGGAAACTCAAGCCTCTCATGTGAAACCACTCAGGGGTCGCAAGATGCAAAGTCACACACAGACGACAAAGAGTCCAGTGTGGAAACAGCGCATTCGAGGAACAGACACTGGTGTAACGTCACTGGATTGAAACAGACCAGGGCGATGGTGTAGAGACCAAACCTTACTGACAAACCTTACTTTGACACATATTTTGGGGAAATGCTTTGAAAGTTTTCCAAAACGCAACAGTACACTCTAATCGACTCCCCTTTGGTGATGTTGGGGGCTGTTTTTGCCCCATTGACTCCCATTATAATCACATTTTTAGACTGCAAAGCCAGACAGCATATAATCATGCATTCTTGATTGGTGCTGGTTTTCCATGTTGGGAGGAGGGACAATTTGTCATTTTTAGTGCTGATCATCAGTTTCAGTGCAAAATAGCTTAGTTCATGCCTTCTACATGGAGTGTAGTGTAGATAGTAGTTTTGATAGACCATTGGCTATGTTTTAATTGGACTTTGGGTAGTTCTGATAGGACATTGAGCTAGTTTTGGTTGACCATTAGACTAGTTTTGATTGGTGATTCAGCTCATTTTTGTTGATGACTGAGCTAGCTTTATGTGGCCATTGGCTAGTTTTGAATGGCCATTTGCTAGACTTGATAGTCCATAGGCTAATTTTGATTGGCCATTGGCTAGCTTTGTTTGGCCATTGGGCTAGTTTTGGTTGACCATTGAGCAGCTTTGAATGGCCAGTGCCTAGTTTTGATTGGTCATTGAGTTAATTTTGATTGGTCATTGAGCTAGTTTTGGTTGACCATCTAACTAGCATTAAATGGCCATTGCCCAGTTTTGAATGGCCATTGGCTAGTTTTGATTGGACATTGGGTAGTTTTGATTGGCCATTGAGCTAGTTTTGATTGGACAAAGGGTAGATTTGATTGGCCACTGAGCTAGTTTTGGTTGACCATTGAACTAGCATTAAATGGCCATTGCCTAGTTTTGAATGGCCATTGGCTAGTTTTGTTTGGCCATTGGGCTAGTTTTGGTTGACCATTGAGCAGCTTTGAATGGCCATTGGCTAGTTTTGATTGGTCATTGGGTAGTTTTGATTGGTCATTGAGCTAGTTTTGATTGGACATTGGGTAGTTTTGATTGGCCATTGGGCTAGTTTTGGTCTACCATTGAACTAGCATTAAATGGTCATTGCCTTGTTTTGAATGGCCATTGGCTAGTTTTGTTTGGCCATTGGGCTAGTTTTGGTCGACCATTGAGGTAGCTTTGAATGGCCATTGGCTGGTTTTGAATGACAATCGGCTATTTTTTATTGGTCATTGAGGTAGTTTTGCTTGGCCATTTGCTAGTTTTAATTGGCCATTGAGCTAGTTTTGATTGGACAGTGGGTAGTTTTAATTGGCCATTGAGCTAGTTTTGATTGGACAGTGGGTAGTTTTGATTGGCCATTGAGCTAGTTTTGGTCTACCATTGAACTAGCATTAAATGGTCATTGAACTAGCATTAAATGGCCATTGGCTAGTTTTGGTTGACCATTGAGCAGCTTTGAATGGTCATTGAGCTAGTTTTGATTGGACATTGGGTAGTTTTGATTGGTCATTGAGCTAGTTTTGATTGGACATTGGGTAGTTTTGATTGGCCATTGAGCTAGTTTTGGTCTACCATTGAACTAGCATTAAATGGCCATTGCCTAGTTTTGAATGGCCATTGGCTAGTTTTGATTGAGCTAGTTTTTGATTGGCCATTGAGCTAGTTTTGATTGACCACTGGCTAGTTTAGACTAGATATTGGCTAGTTTTGATTGGACACTGGGTATTTTTGATTGGCCATTGAGCAATACACTCTGGGCAAATTGAAATATTCTCATGGGACACTCTGGGCAAAGAGACCTTTGCACACGTATCTTGATATGTCTGAGAAAATCAGAGAATGTCTTGTTTTAAGAAATAATGAGCCAATGGGGGAAGCAAAGTAATCGTATGTCAAAAGAGAAAACTAAATTATTTTGCTTACCCCATTGGCAGATTGTTTGTTTTAAAGACAAAAAACACACTTGATTTTGACTCTTTATTTCCGAAACAAGACAATATGTTTTGCTTGTCTGGGAAATTCTTCTTGATTTAAGAGTTGTTTAAATACTTGGACAAGAACCATGTCTAAAACTTGAAGTTAGAAAGGAGTCTCGCTATTAATCATCCTCTCAGCCAACAATAAATTGGCATTATATCATACAGTGCTTTTTCCTTCTCCTAACTAAAACCCACCATGCACAAAACAGCAGCAAGAAATGGCGTGAGTCTCAAGCTCAATTACTCCACAAAGCCTCTTTCTCTGTGGGGTTTCTTGTTAAAGTCAGCGGGAGATTCTTCGTCTTCTGGCTCCTCACACACACCTTGTTACTTTCGGAGCAGCTGTAAAGTGTGTATCGACTCTAAGTGCTTTTCAGGCCCTTGTCCAAAAGTCTTGAGTGACATGCGCAGAGCGGCGAGGGTTTAATAAGAGTCGGTTTGGCTTTCTGACATCACAATGGCACGAACCTCCCGTGTGTGAATGCGAGATGTAGAGATGTGTTTCTCTATGTGTGAGTGTGTGCTTATGGCTTCATTTCACCAGATCACATCCATTGGGAGTATCGGAGTGTTTTCAGTGGGATTTCAGTGGGATGAAGCCAAACTGAAGCTGTCCACAAGGGGGATTTCCTCTGAAAGGCTACTGGACGGGCAGTCTAACAGGTTAACAAACTGTAAGACAGACTTGCACGCTGCAGTTTTGTCTTGATTGTAGTCCAAAAAATTAAAGAATACTTAAATCAAGAAGCTTTTCTAGATGAGTAAAACATTTCATCTTGTTTTGAGAAATGTTATGTCAAAGTCAAGTGAGGTTTTCCATAAAACAAGCTAAAAAATCTGCCAATGGGGTTAGTAAATAATGTAATTTCAAAGCAAAAACAAGGTTATTCTGCTTACCCCATTTGATTGGTCATTGGCTAGTTTTGATTGGTCATTTAACAAATGTTCACTGATCAATAGCTAGTTTTGATTGGACATTGGGCAGTTTTGATTGGCTATTGAGCTAGCTTTGAATGGCCATTGGCTAGTTTTGATTGGTCGCTGGCTAGTTTTGATTGTTCATAGAGCTAGATTTGAGTGGTCAATGAGCTTGTTTTGGTTGACCATTAGGCTAGTTTAGATTTGTCACCGGGCTAGCTTTGATTGGTAATTGAGCTAGTTTTGGTTGACTATTTGGGCTAGCTTTAAATGGCAATAGGCTAGTTTTGATTGAACATTGGACAGTTTTGATTGGCCATTGAGGTCATTTTAATAGGTCATTGGCTAGTTTTGATTGGTCATTGGCTAGTTTTATTTGGTAATTGAGCTAGTTTTGGTTCACTAGCTTTGGCAACAGTAACTCAAATAAGCACTCGTTACAACCGAGGTCTGCAGAAGAGCATCTCTGAACACACAACACGTCCAACCTTGAGGCGGATGGGCTACAGCAGCAGAAGACCACACCGGGTGCCGCTCCTGTCAGCTAAGAACAGGAAACTGAGGCTACAATTCACACAGGCTCACCAAAACTGGACAATAGAAGATTGGAGAAACGTTGCCTGGTCTGATGAGTCTCCATTTCTGCTGCCACATTCGGATACTCGGCTCACAATTTGGCCTCAACCACATGAAAGCATGGATCCATCCTGCCTTGTATCAGCGGTTCAGGCTGCTGGTGGCGGTGTAATAGTGTGGGGAAGATTTTCTTGGCACACTTTGCATCCATTAGTACTAACTGAGCATGGTGTCAATGCCACAGCCCACCTGAGTATTGTTGCTGACCATGTCCATCCCTTTATGAGCACAGTGTCTCCATCTTCTGATGGCTACTTCCAGCAGGATAACGCACCATGTCATAAAGCACCAATCATCTCAGACTGGTTTCTTGAACATGACAATGAGTTCACTGTACTCAAATGGCCTCCACAGTCACCAGAGCTCAATCCAATAGAGCACCTTTAGGATGTGGTGGAACGGGAGATTGGCATCATGGATGTGCAGCCGACAAATCTGCAGCAACTGTGTGATGCTATCATGTCAATATGGAGCAAAATCTCTGAGGAATATTTCCAGTAGCTTGTTAAAACTATGACACGAAGGATTAAGGCAGTTCTGAAGGCTGGTACTAGTAAGGTGTACCTAATAAAGTGGCCGGTGAGTGTATACACTCTATATTTCTCACAAAAATCCAGCTATGGAAGAAAACGGGTCAACTACACATGAACACACCGTGGCTACAAAATGTGCTGAGGAATTTATGCTTCATAATATTCAGTTTTTACGTTCGGTCTTACTTGTCCAGGTGAAATGCAGCGATCTCAGCATTGTGTCGCTCAAAGTCAGAGAAGTAGAAGAAGTCTGGGGGCGTCTCCTGTTCTCTGGTTTGTCTAGAGGAAAGAGAGAGAGAAAGAAAAAAAACAAGACGGATGTTAGCTACAGTTAGCATACAAACATTAGGAGAAATAACTGTTTTTCATTCACCAGCCAGAGTGCTGCTACAGTACAGTACTCCACAGACAGTATGGGATATAATGATACACACATAGCCCAGTATGCTACATAAACGATAATGTACATCTAGCTGGTTGTTATCGCTAACCCTTTTATCATGATTGCAACATTCCTGTTATTCCCAGATAACAACCGCTGAATAACACTGCTGAACTACACACACACATATTGTATTCATAACACTGCATGTTGCATATAGCATGTATTAAACATGTTCTTAAAAATCACACTGGCTATATTTAGAATAACACACCGTCATACCGTATACTGGTAGCTGATATATATTCGTCTGTTGGTAGCGCTATGCTAGCTCTGGTTAGAAATGAGACTAGCTGACAAACAAATCGCTCATTGACACTTGGTTGAACCAGCAGCTAAAGAGATGTGTGTGTGTGTGTGTGTGTGTGTGTGTGTGGCTACAAGGTTGAATCAGCAACTAAAGCCATGTATGTATTTACATTACATTTGTTTTATATTTTTTTTATGAATGTATTTTTATGTTTTATATATTGTTATTTAATTTTTTGTTTAATATTTTCTTATTTCTTTTCTTTTCTTTTTTATGATATATTTTTATTTTTAATATCTTATTTTTTTATTTTATTTCTAGTGTTTTTTGATTTTACTTTTTGTTGAATTTTTAATGTAATTTATTATTAATATATGTTTTTTTATTACTTTTTTATTTTTATATTTTATATATTTTCCAGTATTTTTAGTTATTCATTCTTTTTTCTTTTCTTTCTTATTTCTTTTCATTTTATTTCTTTTCTTTTCTTTTTTTAGTATTTTATTTTTTAGAATTTTATTTTTATATTTTATTTTATTTTTAACATTTCATTTTTATTTATTTGCTTTTATTTAATTTTTTGTATTTTATTTTTATTTTATTATATTTTATTACATTTTATTTTTAGTATTTTATTTTATTATATTATATTTTATTTAAAATTTTTATTTAATTTTTTGTATTTTTAATGTATTTTATTTCACTATTATTTTTTATTTTACTTTTAGTATTTTATTTTAATTTTTTTAATATAATATATTTTGTGTTTTTATTTTATTATTAAGATTAACATATTTAATTTTATTTATAGCATGTTATTATAACAATATATTTTTTTCTTTTTAGCATTTTATTTTAATTTTTAATATATTTAATTTTTATATTTATTTTTGTTATTATTAATATTTTCTTAATTGTATTTATTCGTTTATTTAATTTTTATTTTTATTTTAATTTTTTAATGTTATTTTTTAATATTTTATTTTTATATAACATTTAATGTATTTTTTATAATAATATTTTCTTTTATTCTATTTTATTTTAATGTTATTTTTAGTATGTTATTATGACAATATTTTTTCTTTTTAGTATTTTATTGAAATTTATTTATTTTATTTTATTTATTTATTTTCACAATTAGGTCTGTAGTGTAATAGTTCATCTAATTTAACATTAGGTAACATAATATTAGAGAACATTTCTTCCGAGCATTCACTGTCTGAATAAGATCTGTTTTGCTGTGCAGATGGATATAAAGGACACTTGGGTCATTTCCTGATTGACTCATAGCTTTCTGGGTCAAAAGTCTCACCCCTCATTCCCTCTCTAGAGAGTTGGCCTGAATCAGCAGAACATTTTAGGCCTCATCTGGCAAATAAAAATCCATTAGTTCCCTTTTGATCCGGGAAATTGAGTGGATTTAAGATGGGAAAAGGCTTGCTTTGTCCCTCAAATGAAAATATATGAAGTCCCACACACAGAAAGTCTTTTTCATTAGTGTTTAGAGGGAGGGGAAGAGGATATAAGCTGCACTTAGAGTTAATGGCTGGATGAAAATGGGAATTTGGGGACAGAAAGTTAATGTAATAACTTCTGATATTGAACTTTGGTGACTGGAGTTTCTTTAAAGAGCAAGAAAAATCTCTAGATCTCTTTAATATCTTAGTTTCCTGGACCGCAATGCAAATATATGGCGATGGATTATTATTCTGATGTCAAAATAAGAGTCCTGTGATCTCACGTATTCTCATCTGGGGTTCAAAAGAAAAAATAAAGAGCTCAATTGTTGGTCAAAACTGTTATTTTAAAAAGTATTGAAGTTTTAAAGTCAAAATTTCTTATTATATAAACCAGTAAACGATTCACTGATTAGTTCAGGTGATCCGTTCACAGTGAGTCTCCTGTAAATGATTCACTGATTAAAATGATCTGTTCAGAGTGAATCTCCAGTAAACGATTCAGTGGTTCATATGATCTGTTCAGAGTGAATCTCCAGTAAATGATTCAGTGGTTCAGATGATCTTTTCAGAGTGAATCTCCGGTAAATGATTTGATGGTTCAGATGATCTGTTCAGAGTGAATCTCTAGTAAATGATTCAGTGGTTCAGATGAACTGTTCAGAGTGAATCTCCAGTTAATGATTTACTTGTTCAGATGATCTGTTCAGAGTGAGTCTCCGGTAAATGATTCAGTGGTTCAGATGATCTTTCCAGAGTGAATCACCGGTAAATGATTAAATGGTTCAGATGATCTGTTCAGAGTGAATCTCTAGTAAATGATTCAATGGTTCAGATGATCTGTTCAGAGTGAATCTCCAGTAAATGATTCAGTGGTTCAGATGATCTGTTCAGAGTCAGTCTCCAGTAAATGATTCAGTGGTTCAGATGATCTGTTCAGAGTGAATCTCCGGTAAATGATTCAATGGTTCAGATGATCTGTTCAGAGTGAATCTCTAGTAAATGATTCAGTGGTTCAGATGAACTGTTCAGAGTGAATCTCCAGTTAATGATTTACTTGTTCAGATGATCTGTTCAGAGT
The DNA here is from genome assembly GCF_903798145.1 of Danio aesculapii. Taxonomy (NCBI): domain Eukaryota; kingdom Metazoa; phylum Chordata; class Actinopteri; order Cypriniformes; family Danionidae; genus Danio; species Danio aesculapii. The sequence goes on along the minus strand of NC_079437.1, from coordinate 61,944,349 downwards.
GAACCTCCAGTAAATGATTCAGTGGTTCAGATGATCTGTTCAGAGTGAATCTCTAGTAAATGATTCAGTGGTTCAGATGAACTGTTCAGAGTGAATCTCCAGTTAATGATTTACTTGTTCAGATGATCTGTTCAGAGTGAGTCTCCGGTAAATAATTCAGTGGTTCAGATGATCTTTTCAGAGTGAATCACCGGTAAATGATTCAATGGTTCAGATGATCTGTTCAGAGTGAATCTCCAGTAAATGATTCAGTGGTTCAGATGATATGTTCAGAGTGAATCTCTAGTAAATGATTCAATGGTTCAGATGATATGTTCAGAGTGAATCTCTAGTAAATGATTCAGTGTTTCAGATGAACTGTTCAGAGATGACACGTACAAAGTGCGAATGTCAATCAAAGAGTTCTGATTATAAAAAATACAATTAATTCACATTTACCATTATAGGCTGTAGATATTCACACACCGCTGACACACACACACACAACTGTGCTTAACCCCCTTATAAGAGTGATTTTTACATAACACTCCTGTCAGTTAATGCACTTTACATGCAACAAGCATATGGCAAAACGAATAAGCAAACAAATGCAAACGCACCAGGCTTTATATCCCGGCTGAAGGCTTTGATAAGCGGAGCAGTCAACACATGATAATGCAGATGACAAATCATCACGGTGTAACCACCTGAAGCTGTCACATCTCCACAGCACGCATCACTTCAGCAGCAATCACTTCAACTTTAATGCAAACAGAAACGCTGGTCATGTTCCATCACGCCGCCAACGACGTGGTTTATATGTAATTACACACTCTTACATGTAAACGCTGCACAAGTGTGTGTTTTGCTGAAGTGTGTGTGCACTGAACCCAAAGAAGCTCTAAGAAAAAGAAGACATTTGTGTTAAGATGTTATTTCTTAAGAGTTTTTGTCTTGTTTCTCGTCCAAATATCTAAAAATTCACAAATTATAAAGCATTTTATAGACGAGCATCTAATATTGTGTTGTTTTCAGAAATAATGAGTCCAAATGAAGTGAGTTTTTACTTGAAACTAGCTAAATAATCAACGGGGGAAGCAAATTAAAAGTGTTTTCACTTTGAAATAAGATTATTTTCATAGGCGTCACAGTGGTGCAGTGGGTAACACGATCGCCTCACAGCAAGAAGGTCACTGGTTCGAGTCCGTGTTGGTGTGGGTTTCCTCTGGGTTCTCCGGTTTCCCCCACAGTCCAAACACATGCGCTATAGGGGAATTCAAGAGTTCAGACTTAGCTGATGATTGATTATGAAGTGTGTTTTGCATGCTGTCCCGGGAGAGAGCCCTGAGCTCCTTAGATCCTCGAGCCCAGGGCTCCCCCCCCATTGCAGGGCGAGAGGGGAGTCCGAGTTCAGGTAGGTCTCGAGAGCTCCCCCGGCTTGATATATTGAAAGTAGATTATGAATGCTATGGAGCTGTCAATTAATTTTGTCAATTTACTTATGATACTTATTTTGGGTCTGTGGGAGGAGACCGGAGAGCCCGGAGAAAACCTACACAAACACTGGGAGAACATGCAAACTCCACACAGAAATGCCGACTTGGCCAGGTAGTGTCTGAGCCAGTGACATTCTTGCTGTGAGGCAATGATGCTAACCATTATGCCAGTGGACAGCGCTGTCACCTCACAGCAAGAAGGTCTCTGATTCGAGCATCAGCTGGGTGACTTGGCATTTCTGTGTGGAGTTTGCATGTTCTCCCCGTGTTGGAGTGTGTTTTCCCCCACAGTCCAAGCACATGCGCTATAGGTGAATTGAATAAACTAAATTGACCGTAGTGTATGAGTGGGTGTGAATGCAGGAGTGTATGGGTGTTTCCCAGTGTTGGGTTGCAGCTGGAAGGGCATCCGCTGGTCATATGGTGGGTAAGTTGTCGGTTCATTCCGCTGTGGCGACCACAAATTAATAAAGAGACTAAGCCGAAAAGAAAATGAATGAATGAATTGGCTGTAGTGTATGTGAGTCTGTGCAAGAGTGTGTGGGTGTTTCCCAATGTTGGATTGCGGCTGCAAGGGCCGCCAACTATTCCAGCAAATGTTTTACACAGCGGATTCCCTTCCAGCTGCAACCCAGTACTGGGAAACACTCATACTCTACAGCCAGTTTAGTTTATCAATAGCGCATGTGTTTGGACTGTGGGGGAAACCGGAGCACCCGGAGGAAACCCACACCAACACAGGGAGAACATGCAAACTCCACACAGAAATGATCACTGGCCCAGACGATACTCGAACTACCGACCTTCCTGCTGTGAGGCCACAGTGCTGACCACTGAGCCACCGTGACGCCAGCAAATTGAATTGTAAATTTTAGTTTGTTGAGTCGATCTGTTGGTGTGGGAGAGATACAGAAGGAAGGTCAATCAGTCAAACAATACGCTAAACCGCCTGCAAACTACAATACTAATAAAATCTTGAGTGGGGAAATACGGCTTCTGAGAAAACAGTGAGGAAGGAGGGAAGGAAGGAACTCATGAGCGATGTTGGCTGCAAACAACATTATATTTCTGCAGTGTCACTGAGGTGACGGAGACAGCCCAACCGTAATTTAGGAAAATAAATGTGTGAATCATTTTGTTTTGGCCTCTGAGGTTTTGGACAGTAATGAATGTGGGTTTTGAATATCACAACATCAGCAAACAGAAGTGCTAACTTATTCAGCGTTCAGTGCGAAAATCCCTCTCTCCTTCTCCTTAAAACTTTTGAAAGCAAACCAATTTATGTTTAAAATTGGTCTCGCCACTTTTCAGGAGAAATATTTTGACGTGTGTAAGAGTCTGCACTATTTATTTACTTTAATAACACTCAATTCCTTTATCATTTGACGAATGTTCTCTGGAATATGTGGGGGGAAAGCAGATTTTATTACTGTAAATGCCTCCAGCTTAGCCCTGCTCCTGCTTCCAAAAGCTGCAGAACGTCCTCCTGAAACTGAAGGTTGTTATAATTAGCTCTTATTCATCTAACCTGATTCTAGAGTCACATACCAGCAAATGTGTTCATTCATTCATTTTCCTTTGGTTTAGTTCCTTATTTTTCAAGGTTTGCCACAGCGGAATGAACCACCAACTATTCCAGCATATGTTTTATACAGCGGATGACTTTCCAGCTGCAATATAGTACTGGGAAACACCCATACACACACACAGTCATACAATATGGCCAATTTAGTTGATCAATTCCCCTATAGCGCATGTGTTTGGACTGTGGGGGAAACCGGAGCACCCGGAGGAAACCCACGCCAACACCGGGAGAAATGCCAACTGGCTCAGCCGGGACTCAAACCAGCAACCTTCTTGCTGTGAGGCCACAGCGCTGACCACTGAGCCACCGTGCTGCCACACCAAATATGTCTGGAGGAAATGCTGCCTGTGAGAAACTTAAGTCCTTATTCGGACCCTTTTATAGCACTTATACTACTCAGATTCGCAAATGACTTATAGTGTAATTATATTGACATCGTGATTATATTGCCACATTATACTGACCATAACATACTCTTGAATAGGCTGTTCAAATTAGGCCACCTTATCCGACCATTATCCCTTTGTGTCAGTAAATGAATAGGTATAATATTAAATCACACGTTCAATGTGGTGTACCTCAAGGCTCGGTGTGTGGACCATTGCTTTTCATCCTGGACATGCTAGATGACAAGGTGATTTAACTCAACAAAATCAAACAGTTTACACAATACTTTCTGTTTTATTGGCAATGCATAATTGTGTTTAAAAGAAACCTTATTAAGGCTGCGTTTACACTAGTACACAATAAAAATGTGCCTCATCCAGACTGGCGTTTTTACTGCCATTTAGATTAACAGCCTTCTTCCATACTATCCACCCTAACAGAATGGTGTAACACAAGGCTCGTTATGTGGTAGGGCTGGACGATTAATCGAAAAGTAATCGAAATCGACATTTAGAACCTATAATTGATCTAATCAATCTTTTACAGGTCGATTTTTTTCAATTACTTTTCCCGCCGCATGTGGAGTCACGTGACCCTGCTCTGTTTATACTTCTGCATCGAGCACATGCATACGGTCCAGCGAAACCTTCACGCAATCGCATAGCCCTCACTGATGCTGACGCTGATGCGAACCTCTCAAAAAATATAACTACACGTCGTGATGACGCAATATAACGCACATCGTGATGAAAGTGCAAGCTCTGTGATTGGTCGGTTTGGTAGCATTGACGAGTGTGGGCGACATATCTCATTTGCAGGTATCAGGGAGTCTCTATCAGGGCCGGCGCGTCCACCTCCCTCACCACTCGCATCCTCAGTTGTATCCGCGACCCCACCCCCCGGGTCTTCAATTCCAACCGCAACACCACCCCCCCCCCCCCCCGCCCAGTATATATATACACAGTTGAAGTCAGAATTATTACCCCCCCCCCCCCCCCTGTTTATTTTTTCCCCAATTTCTGTTTAACATCAATTATATAGTGCATTTATCATGTATGACCATACTCCAGAGCTTCACAATTATGAGCGGAGGGGGGGGGGGGGGGGGGTCTCTCCACACCACCACCAGTGTGCAGCTCCACTTGGATGATGCAAATGCAGCCACAGGACAACGACGCCAGTGCATCACCACACACCATCTATAGAGGGAGTGGAGAGACAGTGATAGAGCTAATTCAGTGGATGGGGATGATTGGGAGGGCATGATGGGAAAGGGCTGATGGAGAGAATTTGGCCAGGATACCAGGGTTACACCCCTACTGTTTACTAGAAGTGCCATGGGATTATTAATGAGCACAGAGAGTCAGGACCTCGGTTTAACGTCTCATCCAAAAGACAGCACCCACTGACAGAATTGTGTTCCCTTCACTTTACTGGGGGACTCACACAGACCGCTGCCCTCACTAACACCACTTCCAACAGCAACCTAGTTTTCCCATGTGGTCTCCCGTCCAGGTATTGACCTGGCTCAACCCTGCTTAGCTTCAGTGAGTAACCGCTCTTGAACTGCAGGGTGATATGGCTGTGGCTAATGTCAGTTTTTTTCCCTCAATAATGTGCATCCCTCTTCTGCGGTGTCCTCACTGAAGTTCCCACGGGTATTAAGAAGTCAGTGAAAACACCTCAACACCGTAACCAACACCTCAAAGCTTTCAGCAGGTCAATAATCCCATCGAGTGCTCAAACACATAGACATGAGCTTCTGAACTAAATCCTCCTCATGCTCTTTAAATAAAACGCTGATAAAAGTGATTTTAATCTGTGCAGTGTGACAATATACAGTTGAAGAATTGTCAGAATTATTCTCTCTCCTGTTAAACTTGAGTTATTTTACATATGTTCCCCCAATTTTTGTTTAATGGAGAGAAGATTGTTTACAAAACATATTTCTAATCATGCTAGTTTTAATAACTTATTTCTAATACCTGATTTATTTTCTCTTTGTCATGATGACAGTAAATAATATAAGACTAGATAATCCTTAAGACACTAGTATTCAGCTTAAAGTGACATTTAAACAACCCATTCTGATTACGTACCCCTGTATACATTTCTGGAGAGTGCAAAACACGTCCCAGGAGCTATGTTTTTTGTTTTGTTTTTGTGAATCCACCAGAGGGCGCTGTGTACGCTTTTTCAAATCTTAAATTTCTCTCGCGAGTGCCATTCGTGCCTGCTGTTCTCTCGTAAATCCACCAGAGGCCACTGTCGACTAACTGATCAACTGACCAATCGACTGACCCACCCTTCTCCTTCCCTAGACCCAACCGATAGCGTTTTAAAAAGCACAGATTGACCCGCCAACCCACTTCCCTAAACCCAACCCACAGTGTTTTCAAAAGTGATCCAGAAAAAAAGCCCTCGCCGCAGCCTGATTTTTACCACTTTTTAGATTTAACCACATTCTCACCCTGTTATTTATTTGTATATTTTATTTATTGTCCTTTGCTGTTGTCTTACCTGCTTTCTGGAATCATTATTCGCCAGACTCGTACCCCATCATAGAAATCAGCTCTGCTCTGCGTCTCTAATCCTCCGAAGTATGCGGCGAGCTACACTGAAAAAAATTATTCAAAGACTATTCCTTGGATTTACTCAATTTTTTTTTTACGTTAAAGGGGTTGTAAACAATTTATTTGGGCTAATTTTAAACAAACAAATTAAGTTGAAGATTATTAAATTTAATTTGTTTAAAATCAACACAAATAAATTGTTTGCAACAGTTTTGTATGGAATAAAATCACTGTCATAAATATTTCGTGCGTAAATAAAATTCACGCATCCGTAATTATAAAATCATAAAGGGAAACGAAGCGTACTCGTAATTTTACGAGGGTACAATTTCAAAACCTGAGATTAGAACAGACACAGATACGACATTATTTTTGTCTGTTTGTATATGACTGATAAATTTACGCTGGGTGTACTTTACACACACCAAATACAGTTTCAGCACGGACACGAAGTCCTGATTACAAGTACGAATCAAACAGCGATACTCCACTGTCAAAATTACGTCACCGCTGTCACAGGCATTAATAAACAAGCGAGAGTCATCGATCACAACGGCGCGCCTGCTGGGCACTCGAGCTCCACACACACTGTCTCAGGCAAGATTTCTGTTATTCCCTCTTTGAGAAATGTCCGTCATGAGCTGTAATAAAGGTTGAGACTTAATGTGGTCCATTTTCGCTGTGTTTCTTGGACATTTTACAGAATCAAAATTAAGAACGGGCCGAGGATAGAGAGCTAGCATAATGTAAGTTAACATTACAGGCAGCGAACGCAGAGTCTCTCAGTGAATCAGTGAACGGTGTTCAACCATAACATGACATCTGTTGATTAAGTCATTATTTATGAATTGTGTTTTGAATTAACAAATTGTATTTTGTAAATGTGAATTGTGCAAAGAATTTTATTTTGTAAATGTATTTTTTGACACTGATCTGGCTCCATAATAAACTAGTGAATAGTTTTGCACACAGTGAATCCTGCAGTGACGGACGGATATTTCTATCGACCCTTCAGGTCGCAAACGTTTTGCTTCACAACATTAACATACATTAAGAGACGTATGATAATTAGAAGGAGTGCAAAAATGACTGCAGTAATTATATTCCAGGGTTAAGAGAATTAAGGGTCATTGCGGTTTTTAATTAGAGTTGCCCTATAGGGCGCCCTGAGAAGATTACAGTGCATTGATTTAATTTCTCAGTCCCTCGCCATGCTAAATCTTTTTTTCTAGCAGAATATAATTGGCATTTGTCCGCAGTGTTTCCTGATGGGTGGAGATTTAGGCTTGTGTCAGTGTTTGTACAGTATCTGATTGCATTTAGATGCATAATTCAAAACATGTTTAAACTGGAAACCACTTTTTTTATTAGACAATAAACAAAACTTCATTTAAACAGATAAAACAGTAAGAATCTGAGGAAACAATTTAACTAGTGTGTATTTGGCTGTAAACAGGAGTGGGTCCAGACATCCCAGCATCCTCTCTGACCCCCTGATAGGAGTGTGAAGCTTGGACAGCCTGTATGTGTGTGTGTGCCGCTGTGACGGCACATATGGATGACACGCTTCTCAAAGTCTCTTTAATTAACAAGGGAGCTGAGAATCTGAAAATCTCCCGACCCCCGAGGCTCACAGCGCTAATTACAATTCTCAGATTCAGAAATATGTCCAAAAACAGAGCGGCCATTGTGTGCGCCACACATAGCAACTCAATTCTGTGTGAAAAGATCATCAGCTGTGTTTCCAAAAACCTATTTTTAGCATTTAGGATTATTGCATAGAAAAACACTTGAAAAATGCGCACAATTGAGTGGGACAAACGTTTTATTCAATAATAAGACTGCACAAATATGATGTAGACAGATTTAGGGCTCTATCATACACCCGGCGCAATAAGGCGCAAGACGTGTTTGGCGTGATTTGTTGCTATTTTCAGACCAGCGCAACTGTAATTTCCATGTTTTGCATCACGTTGTTTAAATAGCGAATTCATCTGCGCCACTCTGTGGACTCATGGGTGTGCTGGTCTATGAAGGAGGTGTGTTAAGGTGCATTGTTGGTGCGTTGCTGTTTTGAGGAACTGAAATAGACTGCACCATTGACCGACTAAACGCTGCTGTAAAGTCCAGTGCAGAGTGCGTTAGTTATGCGCCTATGCAGGTTGAAACACTTATACATTGCTTAATACACAAAGATTAACAGCAATACACAAATATATTTACAGATGAAAACAATTAAAATGATCCAACAATGATTATTTTCTATATCAGTATAAACACCACTGCCTCCATGCCTTTTTTACCTCTTTTTTTCAGTTTATTCATGACTGCATCTGTATAATGTGATTATTATCAGCAGTATAATTGATTATCTGCAGATTTATATCTGTTGTAATAAACACAAGTGTAGATTTGTCCAGCTGTGGGGTTTTGGAGACGTCTGCATCACCATATGGGGCATCAGATCAGGACGTGTGTTTGGATATAACTCAGTGTTTTGACCACACTTCATTATTATTGTTCATTTATTCCTCTGCTGGAGATTAGAACTGAATTTAGAAACAGTTTGAGCAAATCTTTGCGCTTAACAAAGGAGATTAAATATGTGGGCTAATGGATGTGTTCAGTGGAGTGAGTTTCCACCGTTTCCTCACTCCACCAAAGTAAAGGAGTAAAGAGTGAAAATAAAGTAAAGAGAAAGTGTTTTCTCACTAGTGAAGCGTTCAGTTTTTACTCTTATAAAGTCGCCATGTAAATAGCAAATGCGCCATGGAGCGACACATCTGACTCTTAAAGGGAATGAGAGACGAGACTCTGATTGGTTTATGCTCAAAACACAGCCAGAACTCATTAAGAGAATAAGCACAACCCTGTTAGACCATGCGCCGGGGCGCATAGCAGATTTCTCCATCCTTAAAATAGCAAAAGTGGATTCGGACACACCCTTAATAATGCTTTTGCACCATGAGCTTTAGACTTTGTGCCTAGATCATTACAATAGAGCTTTATTAGCATCTATTTATTAGCGTGCTGTGATTTAGTTTTTCACAGATCAGATATAAATGTGTGTGTGAGGGTCTTTGCATCATTAATGTTGGTTTCCAGCTCTCCATTGTTGCAGATGTGAAATGTTGTTGTGCTGATTGTAAAAGGCCTCAGCCCTCTGTCAGTCCGTCATCACAGTGCTTCAGTATTATCATTCTTCTCTTATAATTCCCTCCAGAAATGTCTTGAGTATCTGTCTGCGCTCCCGTCTCACGACTCCAAAAGCCACCGCATTCACCGCGTTCATTGCATTTCGTCTTCTGAGGTGCAGCTCATTTATTAGAGGAGAACAAACACCACAGTGGCGAATCAACGCATCATATTTGTGACAGTTTCACTTTTGTTTCTCATTGGAAGGAAATGCTGATTTATTCGCTAATCTTTCATGCCATATTCCAGTTTTGCGCATAAATTTAATACACATCACTGGATGGAAACACAGCTAGTGGAATATTCTCTGCTTTTCTTGGTTTTTGTGTTGAGTTGAGCCCTCCTTAGTTTGTTGCCATGGTTACACATTGGTTAACTGATTACGCCCACCTGCTCCTTCTTTTCTTTTCTCCAATCAGTTTTGGTTTGTCAGTGTTTTAGTTGTAAAAATAGAGTTTTTGTCTTGTTCCTAGTCTAAATATATAAACATTCTTAAAATCAAGAAGCATTTCTTAGACAAGCAGAAAATATAGTCTTGTTTTCAGAAATAATGAGGTAAATAAGTTTGTTTTTCCTTAAAAACAAGCAAAATAATCTACATCTATGAGGTATGCAAAATAATCTTGTGTTCATTTTGAAATAAGTTTATTTGGCAGATTATTTAGCTTGTTTTAAGGAAAAACTCGCTTATTTTTGACTCATTATTTCTTAAAACAAGACAATATTTTGTACTTTAACAATTTTTCGAAATTTAGACTAGAAACAAGACCATTTACTGCAGCTCACAATCGGTTTCTTCCCTCTGCTAGCACCATAGAAGCGAGCCTTAAAGACGGAGAAGGCCACAAGACTTCAAATATTCCATACTAAATAAAAAATTTAAGAGAAATAATTCATCTAGCTTCATCCTGCGAGACCTGATGAATGGCTGCTTCAACTTTTCCAACTCAAGCCACGCTGCTTTGCTCTTTTCACACGGTTTCGCTGGAGAATATCAAGCCTTATGAAGGCTTCTTTGTAGCTTCACAGCTTCCCATTCGCTACCGCAGGCCCTCCAACATCTCTGTGGAAATATCTTCAGCAGAGACCTTTCCATAATTCATACTCCTCATCTTGAAATGGATTTCTGGGATGGCAACGGTGACAAATTCATATTTCCGTTTTGGAATACAGCAGAGAGAAATGCTTTTATTATATTTTATTTAGGGGTTTTGTCTTGTTTCTAGTCCAAATATCTAAAAACTCTTAAATCAAGAAGCATTTTCTAGACAAGCACAACAGATTGTCTGGTTTTCAGAAATAATATGCCAAAATTAAGTGAGATTTTCCTTAAAACAAGCAAAATAATCTGCCAATGTGATAAACAAAGTAATTTTATTGCCACAACAAGATTATTAATGTTATGAAGCCACAACAAGATTATTTTTCTTCCCCCATTGTCAGATTATTTAGCTTGCTTTAAGGAAAAACTCTCTTCATTTTGACTCATTATTTCTGAAAACAATATTTAAGATTTGATTTAGGAATTTTTAGATATTTAGACTAGAAACAAGACTTTTTTTGCAGTGTGTTTCGGCAAGTGAATGAAAATAAGAGCATTACCAATCAGGGATCAAATGTAAAGCTGATTAAATACTTGCTTTCATGACATTGTGTGCATGCTAATATTAGCATGGCATCCGTAAGCATCACATGTCTGTGGAATTGATATAGTCTAATTATTACCTGCTGTTTTGTTTCATTTGTATGGCAGATCTGAGCTGTTATTCTTCCAGAGACAAGTTAAAAGTGCCGTATATACATTTGCCTTTTCTAAAGCATTAAAATAGCATAATGTGTTTCATAAACATGGTAAGCGAACATATTTGTTTATCTGTAAAGCAATGCTGAAGTCAGTTATTCTGCTTTTAGAATGTGTGTTCCGTTTTAGAATGTCTGTCTTGCTTTGATCTGTAACTCCGCCCACTGACAGTTAAATCAATTATATTAAGCACTTCAGGTTGCCAGATGCTGGAAAACAGTAGCAGTCTGCAAAAAGAGACTATTACGATTCATAAATTCAAAACCCAATTAGTGGAATCACAAGCAAAAAGCACAAATATTTGCCCAAATGATTTGGGTTTTGCATTTATGAACGGTATTTTTACATTTTTTATTGAATTTGTGTGTTTATTAATGGTATCTTGACATTTTTGATTGAATGTGTGTATTTGTTAATGGTATTTTGACAATTTTAATTGGATTTGTGTATGTATGAATTGTATTTTGACATTTTTAATTGAATTTGTGTATTTATGAATTGTATTTTGACAATTTTAATTTAATTTGTGTATTTATTAATGGTATTTTGACATTTTTAATTGAATTTGTGTATTTATGAATTGTATTTTGCATTTAATTATTGCATTTGTGTATTTATGAATTGTATTTTGACCATTTTAATTGAATTTGTGTATTTATGAATCAGATTTGTGTATTTATGAATCAGATTTGTGTATTTATGAATGGTATTTTGACCATTTTAATTGAATTTGTGTATTTATGAATTGTATTTTGCATTTAATTGAATTTGTGTATTTATGAATTGTATTTTGCATTTAATTATTGCATTTGTGTATTTATGAATCAGATTTGTGTATTTATGAATTGTATTTTGACCATTTTAATTGAATTTGTGTATTTATGAATCAGATTTGTGTATTTATGAATCAGATTTGTGTATTTATAAATTGTATTTTGACATTTTTAATTGAATTTGTGTATTTATGAATTGTATTTTGCATTTAATTCTTGAATTTGTGTATTTATGAATCAGATTTGTGTATTTATGAATTGGACTATGAATGTTATGTCATAAATTATTATTTCTGAGACCGATCTGTCTCCATCGCTCCCCCACTGGATGTCAATCTCACACACTGCAGCTTTAAATCCAGAAAATGAGTCAGTCTGAACTCTGTGGACCAGATCAACCGGTTCTTTTAAACACAGTGTCTAAAACAAGCAGCTCATTCTTCAACAATAATCCACTTACATCTACTGTGATTTACAGCTCATTGCAGAACAAAACAGCCCAGTGCTTTGTGTTTATGACACACCTTTTACCTGCTTTCTTCATTTATTAAAAAACCTTACACTACAAACTCATACATTATATGATAATCATGTGGTGCAATATATAAGAGATCACTTGCATAACATGGTCAACAATATTTCCATACATTTCCAGTAGACTTTTGCTCCCACTTGTCTAGAGATGCACTCTCAGGATTGTGTACAAGAAAAACTGTAAGCCATGAGTTTGAGTTCCTGCCCGAGAGTAAAGGCCGAGCAGCATTAATAATGAGTACTCCCAGCACTTCCAGCTTCTTAACTCTCATAGACATCTTAAGCACTTTCCAGAGTCTTTCCCAGAACACAAAATCAATCTGCGTTTACCAAACTCCATCCCTACCCCGTCTCCTATATCCAGTTGTGGGCTTTTAGCATGCAGTGAGCTGTTGGTGCAGGGCTGTGCTGACATGGTTACCATATTTAAGGTAAACCATGGTAAATAAGTGGTTATTTCAAATGTTCATTATTATTACATCTCTGATTATCGCAATAATAAACGTGCCTCATTTACATTTTTGCAAAACTTTAAATATGTAGCTCTGATTATGCTTCCTTGCAGCTTCTGATGACAAATCCACCAGAGGGCGCTGTCTACATTTTTGTGACTCGAAATACGTTACTTAGGGTGTGTTTTATTGTGCGTTTCAGATGACAAATCCACTAGAGGGCGCTGTGTACACTTTTGTTAAGCTGAAATACGCAACTTAGGGTGTTTTTTGCTATACGTTTAAGATGAAAAATCCACTAGAGGGCGCTGTCTACATTTTTGCGAATCTGAAATACGTTTCTTATGGTGTTCTTTGCATGTTTTGGATGACAAATCCACTAGAGGGCGCTGTCTACATTTTTGGGAATCTGAAATACGTCTCTTATGGTGTGTTTTGCATGTTTTGGATGACAAATCCACTAGAGGGCGCTGTCTACATTTTTGCGAATCAAAATACATTACTTAAGGTGTGTTTTGTTGTACATTTCTGATGTAAAATCCACTAGAGGGTGCTGTTTTTTTCTTTCTTGCGATTCTGAAACAAGTTACCTAGGGTGTGTTTTGTATATTTCAGATGAATAATACACTAGAGGGTGCTGTCTACATTTTTGCGAATCGAAATACGTTACTTACAGTGTGTTTTGTTGCACATATTTGTATATTAAATACGTTACTTAGGTTTTTTTTTGTGTTTCTCCTGACAAATCCATAGGAGGGCGCTGTCTATATTTTTGTCAAGGTGAAATACTTAGGGTGTGTTTTGTTGTGCGTTTCAGATGACAAGTCCACTAGAGGGCGCTGTTTACATTTTTGCGAATCTGAAATACGTTTCTTAGGTTATGTTTTGTTGTACATTTCAGATGACAAATCCACTAGATGGCGCTGTTTATATTTTTGCATATCTGAAATACGTTAGGGTGTTTTTTGCTGTACGTTTAAGATAACAAAATCCACTAGAGGGTGCTGTCTACATTTTTGCGACTCAAAATACGTTACTTAGGGTGTGTTTTGCATGTTTTGGATGACAAATCCACTAGAGGGCGCTGTCTACATTTTTGCGAATCTGAAATACGTCTCTTATGGTGTGTTTTGCATGTTTTAGATGACAAATCCACTAGAGGGCGCTGTCTACATTTTTGCAAATCTGAAATACATTACTTAGGGTGTGTTTTGTTGTACATTTCTGATGGAAAATCCACCAGAGGGTGATGTTTTTTTTTTGCGATTCTGAAACAAGTTACCTAGGGTGTGTTTTGTATGTTTCAGGTGAAAAATACACTAGAGGGCGCTGTCTACATTCTTGCGAATCGAAATACGTTACTTACGGTGTGTTTTGTTGCACATTTTTGTATATTATTTGTATATTTTAATCTATATTTACTTTTTATTTATAAAAATTCCTTTATTATCTGTGTTTTTGTCCAGTTACTGTCAAACTTGTGTCGCGGAAACAAATTCCTTGTGTGAAATAAAGCTCTTTCTGATTCTGGTATACAGTTAAAGTGTTGTATTCATTTCATTTAAAGTGTTTTTGCACATTATGGAGATTACTGAAGTGAAACTTTATTCACAAAATGAAATATCAAATCGCATTATCAGTTTTATATATCAATTTAACATATTTTCATCAAATCGCACAACGTTTTGGAGCAGTTTTGTGAAAAAGCGCAGGTCTAACAATCAATACCCTGATAACCGTGATACAGTTGGTCACTATAACTGTGATATGAAATGTTGGTAACGCTTTAGTTTAGTTCACTATTCATGCTATTTACTACCGGCTTATTATCTGCCTATCATTAAGATATTAACTGTTCATTAGTAGCTGTAAAGTATGATTTAGTCTGCATCCCTAATCCTACCCAATACCAAAACCCAACTACGACCTTACTGACAACAAATAAAAAATTAGTAACTAGTTTTATAAGCCAGTAGTGTTAGTTAAGGGTTTGTTAATACCGTGAATTGTGACCTACACTAAAGTGTTCCCGAAATGTACATCTCTACTTCAGGAATTGATGGTAAACCTGGTGAAACTGCAGGATCTGACTGAGCATGAGAGTAAAAAACAGCCCGTTCTTCCACCTGAGGGCTGACTTTACATTCTCATCTCGCAAGCATTTTTGGTTAAATGAGAAAACACTACAGAGCCACGCTTCCATCACACTTCCAATTTAAAGGTGTCGTTTGTTGCCAGGAGCATGCAATTCTCCGGTGCTGACGAAATACCAAAAAAAAAGACATGTCTCAAACTGTCTGTGCTGTATATATTAGGCTACTGCTATCTCTGTGCGAAATACACACAGGATATCTACCTGCTAGGCTCACAGGGATAGTATGGAATAGAAAAAATATGCCTAATTTGAAATACGTGCCTCATTTACATGTTTGTTTAACATAAAATATGCAGCTCTGGTTACATTTACACCTCTCATGGCAAATCCACTAGAGGGCGATGTTTATATTTTCGTGAAACTGAAATACGTTACTTATATGTACGTTTCAGATGACAAATCCCCTAGAGGGAGCTGTCTATATTATTGCGAATAAAAAATTCGTTACTCTGGGTGTGTTTTTTTTTGCACGTTTTAGATGACAAATCCACTAGATGGCACTGTCTACATTTTTGCGAATCTTGAAAACGTTACTTAGAGTGTGCTTTGATTTACGTTTCAGATGAGAGATCCACTAGAGGGTGCTGTCTACATTTTTGAGAATCAAGAACTTTATTTTGGATGTGTTTTGTTGAGTGTTTTAGATGACACTAGATGGCGCTGTTTACATTCTTGCGAACTGAAATGTGTCACTTAAGGTACGTTTTGTATGATTAGATGACAAATCCACTAGAGGGCGCTGTCCAAATTTTTGGAAATCTGAAATACGTTACATAGGATGTGTTTTGTTGTACGTTTCAGATGACAAATCCACTAGAGGGCGCTGTTTACAGTTTTGCAAATCAGAAATACGTTACTTAGGGTGTGTTTTGTTATATGTTTCTGGTGGGAAATCCACTAGAGGGCGCTGTCTACATTTTTGCAAAGATGAAATACGCTACTTAGGGTGTTTTTTGTTGTAGGTTCCAGATGAGAAATCCACTAGAGGGTGCTGTCTACATTTTTGCGAAGCTGAAATACGTTACTTAGGATGTGTCTTGTTGCACATTTTAGATGACAAGTCCACTAGATCGCTCTGTTCACATTCTTGCAAACTGAAACACGCCATTTAGGGTACGTTTTGTATATTTCACATGACAAATCCACTACATTTTTGCAAATCGAAATATGCTACTTAGGGTGTGCTTTGTTGTACGTTTCTGATGGAAAATCCACAAGAGGGTGCTGTTTACAGTTTTGCAATCCTGAAAAACGTTATTTAAGGTGTGCTTTGTTGTATGTTTCAGATGACAAATCCACTAGAGGGCGCTGTCTACATTCTTGCAAATCAGAAATACGTTACTTAGGGTGTGTTTTGTTCTATGTTTCTGATGGTAAATCCACTAGAGGGTGCTGTTTACATTTTTGCAAGTATGAAATACGTTACTTAGGGCGTGTTTTGTTGTAGGTTTCAGGTGACAAATCCACTAGAGGGCGCTGTCCACATTCTTGCAAACTACAATACGTCACGTTTTGTATATTTCAGATGACAAATCCACTACAGGTCGGTCTACATTTTTGCAAATCGAAATACGCTACTTAGGGTGTGCTTTGTTGTGCGTTTCAGATGACAAATCCCCTAGTCATCATACTGCCCCCTAGTGTTCACTTTACCAAGAGACTACAGTCAAATGTAATTTGCAAAAATGTAGACAGCGCCCTCTAGTGGATTTCTCATCTGAAACTTACAACAAAACGCACCCTAAGTAGTGTATTTCATCATTGAAAAAATGTAGACAGCGCCCTCTGGTGGATTTGTTTTAGCTGTGTCACAAAAATGCAGGCTAAAGCACACATTTCCAATGAGAATGATTTGTATTGGACATATTAGGAAGCAGTGATGACCACGGCAGTTCACTTTCTTCATAAATGTCACTGGTGTTATTGTGCATGATTCATCGGTGTATGCTATTCTGAGGGGAAAAAATGTTTCTCATAATCTTCCATTAAAATGTAATGGCTCTTTCTGCCTCAGAAACAACTTTACACCGATGATGCAACCAAGAAAAAAAGACGAAAATTTCCTGCATAATACTCTGCTTCCCTCAGAAATACACTGTTTCCATGCATCAAACATGCAGATTCATTTTGTCTAATATCACAGCGCTATAGGATGCTTTCAATGAACATCTGGATATTACTCTGTAATGTATATAAGTTATATTTAAAGAGACAGTTCACCCAAAAGTATGCTAGTAGATGGCACCCTTTGACTTCCATGGAATTTTTTCCCCTAAAATGGAAGTCAGTGGGTGCCAGAATATCTTCTTGTGTGTTCAACAGAAGAAAGAAACTTGTAAAGGTTTAAAATCACATTACAGAGAGAATAAATAGTGAGGTAATTTTCAATTTTGGCTCAACTATCCCTTTAATGCATATCTCAGAATAGCTAAAAAAAGAATAGCAATCATTTTAGACCAGCTGCTAGCGAATTATTGACCAAATTACCACCTTATAATGATTAATGACCACCTCAGACCAGCTAATGACCAATGGAGACCATCTAATGACAATCTTAGAGCATCTTATAACAGATCGGACTATTTCATAACCATTTTACTTGCTGAAATGAGCTAATAAAAAATCTAAACACCCCCTTGCGTCAACTAATAACTATTTTATGCCACAAAATGATCTATCTGAACTACCTAACAACTATTTTAGACAAGATAAAACAACTTTGGGTCAATTAGTAAGCATTTGTACTTGTTAATAGCCATTTCAATTAGCTATTCAATTGCAAAACAGTTAGAAAAAAAACATCTAGGTCAAAATAATAACCATAATTTCCATATAACTTGAAGACTTAATAACCAAAGACAATCGTAAAGCAGCTAAAACCTTCTTGGAGAACTTAAGTAGTATTTTATCCCAGTTAATGACCAGCACAAACAAGCTAATGAAAATCTCAAAGAGGCTAAAGCCAATGTGGTCAAATTAATAACCGTTTTCATGAATATATGTGTACTGAAATCTGTAATAACAATGAGAATGAACTGAGACTAATGATAATCTTAGCCAAAAACTCAAACCCCAACAACATAGACCTAATAATAGCCATCATACAGCATTTAATAGGCTAATTACAGATTTAGAGAAGTTAAAAATACTTTGAGGTAATAAATAAGCACAGCTGATGACCAACCTGAAGAAACTCATGACAGCCTTAGAGCAATATGTGAACAAATAATGACTATTTTTAATAAACAGGTTGAACCAATGACAGCCTTAGAGCAGCTAAAATGAGCTTGATCCAATTAATAACCATTTTTTAATAAATATATATACACTGAAATATGCAATGACAATCAGAATGAACTTACACTATTGATAATTTTAGCCCAAAACCACAACAACATAGACCAAACCGCCATTACACAGCATTTAATAAGCTAATTACAGACTCAACAGAGATAAAAACCTGTTTGAGGTAATAGATAAGCATTATATACCAGCTAACGACCAACTTAAATAATCTCATGACAGCCTTAAAGCATAAGTGAACAATTAATGATATAATAATATATAATATATAATATATATAATAATTTTTAATAACCAGGTTGGTTATTAATAGCAATGACAGCCTTACAGCAGCTAAAATGACCTTTGTCTAATTAATAACCATTTTATACCAGGCAATTACTGTCTAATGGTCAGTTATTAACCCTTTATACCCTGCTAATGACCACATTGAACTAACTAATGACAAAAAACAGCCTAGATCAATTAAAGGGGCAGTTCACCCAACAATTCTAATTCACAATTTACTTACACTCATGTGGTTCTTAATATTTGTGCATTTCTATTTCTGTTTAACATAAATCAATATATTCTAATATAAAAAACAATACTGAAAATCAATGGTCGCAGGTTTCCAAACATGAAAAAAAATCTTATTTTGCATTCAACAGATAAGAAACTATACAGAACATAAAGAAAAATGCTTGATGGAAATGCCAAGATGCACATTCATGCACACAAGTGTTCATAAACCACAATGGAAACACATTTGCACTTTTTCGCACTGATAACGCTACTCCTGTTTTCAATCTGCCACTATGCTGACACGGAGGCATTTGTAGCTCCGCCCTCTTTAAAAAAAGCACAATCTCATTTGCATTTAAAGCAACAGTCATCAAAACAGCACATAATTGGGATTAAAGCCTGAAAGGGTCAGTTTCAGAGAGTTATAAACCATTATTAGTGTGCTATTTGGAGCTCAAGCTTCACTACACACTCAAAAGACATCACAGACTTATTTTACACCTTGTAAAAAGGAGTTCTTTTAAGAAAAACGACACTACATACTGTTATAACTGCAGGTTAACTATGTTTATATACTGTCCACCCTATACACAACTACTTAAGCTTTCTAATTTTGACTGTAATGTAGTATAATACACTCACCGGCCACTTTATTAGGTACACCTTACTAGTACCGGGTTGGACCCCCTTTTGCCTTCAGCACTGCTTTAATACTTCATGGCAGAGATTCAACAAGCTACTGGAAATATTCCTCTGAGATTTTGCTCCATATTAACATGATAGCATCACACAGTTGCTGCAGATTTGTCGGCTGCACATCCATGATGCCAATCTCCCGTTCCACCACATCCCAAAGGTGCTCTATTGGATTGAGCTCTGGTGACTGTGGAGGCCATTTGAGTGCAGTGAACTCATTGTCACGTTCAAGAAACCAGTCTGAGATGATTGGTGCTTTATGACATGGTGCGTTATCCTGCTGGAAGTAGCCATCAGAAGATGGAGACACTGTGCTCATAAAGGGATGGACATGGTCAGAACAATACTCAGGTAGGCTGTGGCGTTGACACCATGCTCAATTGGTACTAATGGACCCTAAGAAAATCTTCCCCACACCATTACACCACCACCAGCCTGAACCGCTGATTCAAGGCAGGATGGATCCATGCTTTCATGTTGTTGAGGCCAAATTCTGAGCCAAATCAACTTCAGTTGAATTGAATTGACAGTATGGCTTCGATCAGTGTTCAATTATAGACTCTATCCCCGAATTCAACAGCATAGTCTAGCTAAAAATACACCTCACCGCAAAAGAAGCGTCACTGTGGTAATTAAAACAGCCTGACGCTCATTAAATCCTCATTTATCACTGGCAGATGATTCAGAATAGGACTGATGTTGATTCAGAGTGTTGTTTATTCGGCTGTCGAATGAATGGTTAGGAATGTTGTTGTTGTTTTGTTTTAAATGCAGATGTTGTTTGTTGTGTAAACATGTTTACAGATTCTAATACAGATTCTAAGAATTCTATAGCGAACAATAGTACTTTTTTAATATTAAAATAATATTTATTATTATAGAGCAACTGTCACAAGGGAGACGCTGACAAAGGAAGTGAGGATCCAAACACAGGTTTATAATGCAGAGGTGGTCAGGCAAGTAACGGTCAACACAGGGGCCAACAAATGTACACACGGAATCCAGAGTCGCGGTTGAATAACAGGCAAATGGTCAATACAGGCAGGAAGCAGGCAACGTAAACAAACAAACAAAAATCGGCACACGGCAGGACAAGGCAAGGAAAATGCATCGTAATGTTAACTAGACAGATAAACAAGACTCAGCAACTGGTGTGTGTGTGTGTCTGTGCTGCTTTTAAAGTCAATGTAATCAGTTCTGAACAGCTTCAGCTGTGTGTGTTAGCAATCAGTGGGAAACTGGAACAGGTGTGAGTGTGTGGTGCATGACGGGATCTTGAAGTCCATGTACAGGATTTGTAGTTCTATGCGAATTTGAATATTCTCCAGTGATCTATGAAGGTTAGATAGCTGGTGATCGCGACAGCAACATGTAAATAATCCAAATAATGTATTACTTCACACAATTAAAAACAAACGGTTTAGCTATTTATCATATATAGAGTTTGGTTTCTATAGCATAGTATTTATCATTTTTTTGCTGGATATTTAAAAAAAACAGTTGTGGCCGACAATTAATTATTTTCTATCATAAATATACAAATCAAATTCATTAAATTCAATTAATTTAGGCAAATATTATTATATTATTTGTGAATTCAGATATCATATTTAGTATTTATGAATTGTGTTTGAATTGACGTTTGATTTGTATATTGTAAACGTGAACTGTGCCGTGCGTCTATGACTTTTATTTTGTAATTCTATCCTTCCTGAGAGTGATCTGACTCCATAGGTAAACAATCCTCCAGGCTGACTTTAACCCTGCTTTTGTAGAGCTGCGATTAGTGTCGGATGATTAAACAAAGCAAAACATTTCATAATATCTGGAAGACTTTTGCTGATATTAAGCACTATATGTTACTGTTGTGCAAGTGGATCTTTTTTTTAATTAGACACCCACAGCGTTGATTAAACAATGTCAATGAAAGTCAAATCTATTGACTGGTATCAAAAAACTAGTATCAAAAGTTGTCAAGATCGAGGTCTTATAATGAAATATAAACAAAACAAACTATTCATTAACAGATATTCTTTAAAATGCAAGCTACTAAAGCAATTTATGTTTCATGTACAGTGATTAAATTCTATAGAACTATGCAGAAATAAGACTGTTAATCTAGCCTGTAGTCATAATGCATGCACAACGGAATGGTTGAGTGTTTTAATACCTGAACTAATTGCATTAAAATCTACACACTGCAAAACATGCCTTGTCTTGTTTCCAAATATCTAAAAACTCTTCAATCATGAAGCATCTTCAAGCATAATGCATTGTCTTGTTTCACTAAATAATACGCCAAAATTAAGTGAGTTTTACCTTAAAACAAGCAAAATAATCTGCCAATGTGGGCAGCAAAATAATCTTGCTTTCCCTTTTGACATAAGGTTATTCTGCTTCCCCCATTGGCAGATTATTTTGCTTGCTTTAAGGTAAAACTCACTTAATTTTGACTCATTATTTCTGAAAACAACACAATATTTATTTGCTTGTGTAGAAAATACTGCTTAATTTACAGATTTTTTACACATTTGGGCTAGCAACAGGACAAAACAATCTAAGAACAGCATTTCTGCAGTGTATGTTTGTGCTCTTTTACATAACGTAGGCAGTGTTTTGCAATTGAAAGTCTTGATATCAACATCTGTGATCTGTAGATTCCAGCAAACCAAGAATGTGTTTTCAGTACTGTACCTTGGAAGCATGCGGGTCAATGCACAACATGTCTACATAGACCACCACTGTATTCCTGTTGTACAAACTCAGTCAAAATAGCTTTCTGTGGTAATGAGCAGCGTGCCATAGATGAAGCAGATCGAGTTAACTCTTTTTAAACCCAAAGCGTTTATTTTAAAGCCCACAGAAACATGCTGTTGTTAAGTTTTTGGCTTGTTTCTAGTCCAAATATCTAAAGATTATTAAATCAAGAAGCATTTTCTAGACACGTACAAAATATAGTCTTGTTTTCAGAAATAATGAGTCAAAAATGAAGTGAGTCTTTCCTTAAAACAAGCTAAATAATCTGCCAATGGAGTGAAATTGGCAAATCTGGCAAATTGGCAGATTATTTAACTTGCTTTAAGGAAAAACTCACTTCATTTTTGACTCCTTTCTGAAAGCAAGACAATTGTAATGTGAAGCTGACAAAGGAGAGTGTAGATCCAAACGCAGGGTTTATTAAACAGAATGGTCAGGCAAGCCACGGTCAATACAGGAACAAACATGTATACAGGCAATCCAAAGTCGTGGTCGATAAACAGGCAGATGGTCAATACAGGCAGGCAGCAGACGACATAAACAAACAAAACAAAGCGAGGGTCAAAACAAAGCAAGGAAAACGAGTCGTGATGTTCACTATACGGTTTAACAAGACTCAGCAACTTGTGTGTGTGAAACAGAGCGGTTTAAATAGTCTAATCAATGATCATGAGTATCAGCTGTGTGTGCGTGTGTGTCCAAATGACTGTCAGCTGTGGCAAGAGTGATTGGTGCAAAGACTTCTGGGATATGTAGTTCAGTAGGAAGTGATTTCCAATGGGGAAAACACTGCTGGTGATTACAACAAACTGCAGGAAGTAATCTCCAGCAGGGAACACACTGCTCACAGACAGGTGGAGAAGGAGGAAGTAGACAGTCAGGTGGAGAAGGAGGAAGGAGGAAGTAGACAGGGAGGTGGAGAAGGAGGAAAAAGAGACAGGAAGTGTGATGAACTAATGTGGAAATGCAGGCAGGTATAAAGAGAAACCAAAGACAGGCCAAATGGATAGAAGAGAGAGAGGCTAGAGGACATGGAGGAAGATGAGGACAGAGTGAGACAGACTAGAGGTGAGAGGGAAGAAGAACTGAGAGGATGAAACAGCAGTGAACATATGCTCATGAGAGAGAGAGAGAGAGCGAGACAGGGAGAGAGAACGCTATCTGAGTGTGTTTCGACTGCCTGCCATCATACAGACGCAATCACAAAGGAGGGGAATGAGAGATGAGGGTGGGCACAGGGTCACGTTCACCCAAACCACCAAACTGAAAGTAAAACACAATGCAGAGACTGTCAAGCAGGAACGTCTCAGCTCTATAACCAGACGTGTTTCCCAGCGTTACACGCAGCATGTGGAGCATGACTGATGGGGGAGGAATCTGAGCAACAAAACATGTGACAAACATTCCAACCAGCCGCTTTCCAGTCAATCTCAGCGTCTTACGAGAACGTCAGCTCGACAAAAAAATGCAGAAGTCACACACAGCCAGAAGGAAGAACTGAGAAAATAATCCAGCATTCCCTCCCCTCTTGCATCACACACACAAGAGAACACAGAAATAATAACAGATTGCTCCGTAATGTGTCACTACAGAAGAAGAAAAACATAACGTGAGTAACTAGTTTCCTGGCAGTAAAGCAAACCTCTCAAGCAGGACAATCGTCTGTGAAATCTGACTCTGTGCTGTTTGATAGCTCCCGCTGGTTAGCTTCCGGCTGCACAACAACATAATATCAGGGAGATAAATTGTTCTCTGGTTGTTTTTGACGATGATAACCTGAAGAACAAGAGCTAGTGTTCACAGAATTACACAGAGCGAGCATCATATTTCCCCTTTGCCACTGCTAAACTGAGTCACCGAGCAATGGAGTGTAACACCGACCACCCACTTTTACAATGTCCTTTGTTCCATTCATAAGAAACGAAGACAAAGCTACCTTTCTAGAAATGTGCACTTCACCTTTTCCTTCATGCGGCGATGATCAATCATTTCTACAAGTCAAGATTTCATAGTGGCACCTTCAGGTCATTTGTGCCATTCATTGGTATACTAGAACTAGAAGTGTTTATTGTCCACATGAGGTAGCCTAGAAGTCTTTATTGACTCACATGAGAGTTAAACCCTTGAGATTAAGTGCAAAGACAACCTTCAAAATAAGGTTTGGTGCAATCCATGGTGGTAGAATCAAGATTTCATAGTGGAAGCTTCATGTAAAGGCCTTTTTTCGCTAGGACGAACTGATTGTCACTTAGTAAGAATCCCATTTGTGGCAACATAAGGCCAAATTCATTGGGAATACTATATTCATTGGGCTTAATATGTGCTGGAACACGCTGGATCCGGAACCTCTGAAATCTGATCCGGCACCTCATTTTACCGATCCCTCTCCTCAACCGTCCTCCTCCCCCGTCCGCTGTTCACTTTCACTTTCTTCCGCGACTCCCCAACCCACTTCACTTTCGTCTGCGACAACCCCCCGCTCTTGCCGTTACGTGATACCCCTTTGCCATCCCCTGCCACCACCTAATCCCCCCCCCCCCCCCCCCCCACACCTCTCCGTCCTCGGGTAACATGCCGGATGAGTTACCTCCGATCTATTCCGGGACCTCGCAATTTACAAATTAGACACTGGGTATACTAGAACTTAAAGTCTTTATTGTCCATATGAAGCAGGCTAGGAGTCTTTATTGACTCACATGAGGGTAAACCCTTGAGATTAAGTGCAAAGACAACCTTCGAAATGAGGTTTGATTGTGGCAGAATCATTTCTTGTAATTAAGATCTCATAGTGGTAACTTCATACAAAGGTCTTTCCAGCTAGGTCAAACGTTCCAAGTAAACCCAAGGACTAACTTTAGAGCCTTTTCAATAGCATCCCTCTTAGTTTACCTGTCTTCAATAGCAGTTTATGGATTTTCCATCATGAGTCAATAGTAGAATGATTTCTACAAATCAATGTCATGTAGGTCTTTCAAGCTAGGAAAAACTTTGCAAACCTAGCCCTTAAGAGGCACATTAGAAGCTAAGTTTAGAGCCTTCTCAATGACATTGAATGACAAGTCTTCAAAGGGAGTTAATACTTTTTTCCTCATGAGTCAAGTCAAGATTTCAAAGTGGCAACATCATGTAAAGGCCTCTACCGCTAGGACAGACCATTTGTCACTAGTAAGAAACTCATTTGTGGCAACATAAGACTGATTTCATTGGGTTTACTAGAATTAGAAGTCTTTATTGTCCACATGAAGCAGCCTAGGAGTCTTTATTGACTCAAATGAAAGTTAAACCCTTTGGATTAAGTGTATAAACAACCTTCAAAAAGAGATTTAGTGCAGTCCATGATGGTAGAATCATCTCTAGTAATCAAGATCTCAAAGTGGTAACTTCATATAAACGTCTTTTTTAGCTATGACAAACTTTCCAGATAAACCCAAGGACTAACTTTAGAGCCTTTTCAATAGCATCCCTCTTAGTTTACCTGTCTTCAATGGCAGTTCATGGATTTACCTTCATGTGTCAATAATATAATGATTTCTACAAATCAACTTCATGTAGGTTTTTCCAGCTAGGAAAAACCTTGCAAACATAGCCCTTAAGAGGCACATTAGAAGCCAACTTTAGCGCCTTCTCAATGACATTCTTGTCAGTTTACCTGTCTTCAATGGGAGTCTTTACTTTTTTCCTCATGAGTCAATGGTAGAATGATTTCTACAAGTCAAGATTTCATAGTGGCAACATCATGTAAAGGTCTTTCCGGCTAGGACAGACCATTTGTCACTAGCAAGTATCCCATTTGAGGCAACATAAGACTGATTTCATTGGTATGCTAGAATTAGAAGTCTTTATTTTATACATGAAGCAGCCTAGGAGTCTTTATTGACACAAATGAAAGGTAAACCCTTGGGATTAAGTGCAAAGACAACCTTCAAAGGAGATTTAGTGCAGTCCATGGTGGTAGAATCATCTCTAGAAATCAAGATTTTATAGTGGAAACTTCATGTTTTAGTCTTTCCAGCTAGGTCAAACTTTCCAAGTAAACCCAAGGACTAACTTTAGAGCCTTTTCAATAGCATCCCACTTAGTTTACCTGTCTTCAATAGCAGTTTATGGATTTACCTTCATGAGACAATAGTAGAATGATATCTACAAATCAATGTCATGTAGGTCTTGGCAGCTAGGAAAACTTTAACATAGCCCTTAAGAGGCACATTACAAGCTAACTTTGGAGGCTTTTCAATAACATTCTTGTTAGTTTACCTGTCTTCAATAGGAGTTTATGCAGGTTCAAGTCCCAATTGCTGCATTGCAAGTAAAACCAGTTTGATTGGTGCTAAATGGGAGTGAGCTTTGGTTTTTGACTAGCATCAATTCCCTGACCTCGATGTGCATGCTCGCAAATAAAGTCTCCCATACTGCTTTATGCTGATCCCACTGGAATCACTCTGGTTGTGGACCAGTTCACTAGTGCCATAACACAGATGGGAGTGAGTATTCTGGGGTAAGTGAAACCTGTAAGAGTTTGTCAGGTAAACCTCACTCCCTCAGGCTCAAGTACAAGAAACAAGTTCTAGGAACTCATGATAGAGATTTCATTCTTTAGCTTTCCCATGCTGTCTGTAACTAGTAAGATCCCATTTGTGCCAACAGAAGACCAAATTCATTGGGTATACTGACTCAGATGAGACTGAGCATTAAGATTAGGTAAAAAAAAAAAAGATTTGCAATTAAACATTACTCCACTGACCGTAATATCCATGCTAACAACTGATTCTACAGGGTTTAAAGTCTCCCATACTGTTTTATGCTCATCCCACTGGAATCCCACTGGTTATAATGGACCAGTTCATTAGGGGTATATCACGGATGGATGGGAGTGACTATTCCAGGGGAAGTGAAACCTGTAAGAGTTTTTCAGGTAAACCTCACTCCCTCAGGCTCAAGTACAAGAAACAAGTTCTAGGAACTCGTGTTTTTGCAATTTTTAACTTCCCATGCTGTTTGTCAGTAGTAAGAATCCTATTTGGGGCAGCAGAAGACCGAATTCATTGCGTATATTGACTTACATGAGAGTTACCCTTAGGATTAAGCGGAAAGCAGAGATCTGCAATTACTCCTTTGACTGGACAACATATTAGAAACAGTGTCCTTTAGCTGTCCCATGGTGTTAATCACAAGTAAGAATTCCATTTGTGCCAACATAAGACCGAATTTATTGGATATATTGACTCAGATGAGACTAATCATTGGGATTAAGTGCACAAATAATCTGCAAAATCTCTCTTGGGAGATTTGCTAATGAATGCATTGACTTCAGCTGTTCACGAATGACATAAGACCATCATAATCAATATTATTGATATATAACGTTACTCAGCTTATTTAATTTTTGCCTACACTGAAGTCGAGTCTGCTGGTCACTACAAATTCATTCACTCCACGCTGTGTATTTGATAGCTTTACCGCAGATTATCAGAGCTGGTCAGCAAAATAAAACAGATGACATGTTAAGATGCCTAAGTATGATGAGAGTCGGAATATTTGTGGCAGTCTGTCAAGATAAAATAGCTTGAAACACCTTACTATGGCGTTATTTTAATGACAAATGCCTAATAATACAGCAAAAACAATTGATTTTATTTCATATAAAATAATAATAATTAAATGGTGAGGCTTCTTGAGTTTGTTCGGTAAGGAGCGTTTTGATTGGTTGATTAAAAACGTGACTGTGATTGGCTAAACAGAATATCCTCAAAAAAAAAAAAAAGATGTGGACGAATCGTGTCCTGCCAGGAAGGTCTCAAAACTACCGCACACATATTTAAAGGACTCCATGCTCGTGCATTTGAAAATGTTCCCACATTCAGTGGTTCATAAATACATCTAACACAATTCATAAATGCATGAGGAAAGTAATGCTAGAACTTCATATATACATAACTGTGTAAACATTATAAATCTATTTATGTGAGATGCATATGTGTGCACATTTGGGGAATATTTAGGCTTTTTCCATTTGAATTTATGAATTGTGTTTTGAATTTATAAATTGGAGTTATGGATTTATGAATTGTGCTGGGCATTTATAAATTCTATGAATGCAAATGTATTATTTTTGAGACTGATCTGGCTCCATAAGATTCCCATTCTCTATAGTATCACTTTATTTCGATGCTCCTTTTTGCACATGTTGTTGACTGTTAGTTACATTGCAACTACATGCCAAATATTTCCAGCAGAACGTCTTCACCCAACTCTCAGAGTACATGTCAACTTACACTGACCCTAACGTAAACCCTAACCTTTCAGTTTACTAATACTGAATGCAACATATTCTGAAAACAGCTTTCCCGCTGTTACCAGTTTGTCTAGCAGCTCGCAGTTTGACACAGAGAGGAGTCGACCGGGATGACAGGGTTTGAGTCTGGAGAAGAGCGGTTCCAGAAAGCAGGTAGGACAAAAACAAAAACCAAAAAATAAAATAAACACGTAAATAACAGGGTGAGAATGTGGTAAAATCTGAAAACATGGTAAAAACCAGGCGAGGGCTTTTCTTTTTCTGAATTGCTTTTGAAAACACTGTCGGTTGGGTTTAGGAAGAGGGTGGGCTTGGGTCAATCGGTGCTTTTGAAAACACTGTGGGTTGGGTTTAGGGAAGGGGGTGGGCGGGTCAATCGGTGCTTTTGAAAACACTGTGGGTTGGGTTTAGGGAAGGGGGTGGGCGGGTCAATCGGTGCTTTTGAAAACACTGTGGGTTGGGTTTAGGGAAGGAGGAGGGTGGGTCTGTTGATCGGTCAGTCAGTCAGTCAGTTGACAGTGGCCTCTGGTGGATTTACACGAGAACAGCAGGCGCAAATGACACTCACAAAAACTGCAAAAAAAGTTCCGTATTTGGCACTCTCCAGAAATGTATACAGGGGTACGTATCCATAATGAGCCTGGGTTTGTAGAATAATGCAGCATGTAGTTGCAATGAAACTTATATAATCAACCAAGGTTTCCCAGGTTCATGAGTTACTGTACTTTCAGAGTCTGTAAGAGCATCTGTTGCATAAAACATATACCAGAACAGTTGGCGGTTCAATCCGCTGTGGCAAACACTGATAAATTAGAGAATAAGGAAAGTGATTGAGTTCGATTTTATAGCTTGCATTATTTCATTTCTCATGCCGTTTGTCTCTTTCAAATCAGAGAAGTGAAGACGTGGTAAGAAGTCAGAAGACAGGGTTGGCCCGACTCTTTTTGTCATTGCATGGATATTTTCAGACTATACCATCTGAAATCCTTTAGAACGACTTTGCCTTAAGTAAAAATGAAAACAAATTCTCATTTCAGACAATTTCGTTTCACTCGTTTCACACACACGCACGCACGCACGCACGCACACACACACACACACACACACTCACTCTAAAATCCCCGTTCATCAGATGAACAGACCCTGGATCAGTGCAGAATTCATGCAGCTGTGTGAGACAGCTGTCAGGAATAATGCAGACCATGTTGATTCACTGTTCGCTGGCTTCCAGAAATGCATGCATTAATGGAGGCTTCTTCCAGTCTCCTCGGGGGCTCCGACATAAATGATTTCTGCACTGAGGACTTGGAAAACATAGACCCGACCCACCGGCTTGAGTTTAACCACTGACTTTAGTGGGTTTTACTTGTGGCAAGCAGGACAATGCTTTTCTTACTTAGAGCTTTTGTCTCGTTTCTTATCTAAATATCTAAAAGTTCTGAAATCAAGAAGCATTTTCTAGACAAGCAGAAAATATTGTCTTGTTTTCAGAAATAGAGTCGATATGAAGTGGGTTTTGCCTTATAACAGTAGGAAAAATAAAGACTTCATTTTAAAACATATTGCATATTTATCCCAATGAGAACGCATACATTTCAGTGGGTTGAGCAACTGACATCCATCCTAACCTTTGACCTCTCGGTCTTTAACATTTCTCATTATTAGGGTTTAATGTTGTCCAGATCTGCTTGCATCATCAACAATCTCTTGCAGACAGATTTGACATCCTATAATCCCCAAACATGGAGTGTTTCATCAGTTCCCATGTCAAACACACACGAACACACACACACACACACACACTGTAAACATTCCCCCAGTTGTCGTATATGACTGAGTTTGACATGTGAACTGCCGTAACAGGATTTCAACCAGAAATATTCTAAGCCTCTTTTACTACATCAGAATATTTCAATATGAGATCCAATATAGTGCCACAAGTGAGGTGGTTTATGTATGTATTTATTTTAAATGTGCTTCACCATTGCCCATACTTTAGTATCTTTTAATTTGTTTATCATCATGCATCTTTTTAGCTTTTCCTTTATTATGATGCATGTGAGGCTAGAATAAACCAGGATTTTCAATGTAGAAAAGCACACACACTGCTAAACCCTGCTTCCTTTGAAAGCCCCTAGTGCAGGATTTGACATGCTTTGTGCTCAACATAGGCTCGTTCTGAAAATATACCCCTGTATACATTTCTGGAGAGCGCGAATTATGTAGCCAGAAGTACGTATGGCTGCATTTTGCCTTTAAAACGAACACTACGAGGTGGTGTGACGCCGTTACGCAATCCTCCTCAGGTATTTGCTGATTGGATCCCGAGCCTGTCACTCCTCATCAGCGTGTTTCCTCATGGACCAATCAGGCTTTGCTTCACAGACTTTTAAAAACACCTCGTTTGTTCAGTGGCGTGTGTGTGTGTGGGTTTGTATTGTGTACGCTCGCTTCTGTTTTTGTATTATGATTTGTTACTTATTGCCTCTGAACTAATCCAAACATCTGTAGTCTCAATATGATTTAAACAGCCTGATCTCACGAGAAAACGTAAGTGTTTTACGTTCCGTCGTATGAAATTGTACGATTTTAAAAAGGAGGCGTGGCACCTGACCCCACCCCTAAACCCAACCGTCATTAGGGGATGAGCAAATTGTACTAAATTGTATGAATTAGATCATACGAAATGCCGTGAGATTGCGTTTGTTTAAAAGTTTATCATTGTTTTTTGGCGAAAACGGAATAGGTTAACAAGTCATTTTGCCTGTAGTTATATGAATGCTCAGAAACATTAGGTAAGTGGTTGAGTGCCGCTTTTTGTATATTATTTTAGCGAGTGTATTTATTGGCATCGAAGATTTCGTTGTTTTTTTCACATTTTTATTTTCCTTCAGCAACATGCTAATTCATGCTATAAATATGACAGAAAAATGCTAATTCATTTTGGAATAAGGTTGACAACATGTAATTTGTATTTATGTGAAAATACACATTACATTACATTACATGGTAGTAACATGCTAATTCATCTTAGAAACATGCTAATTCATGTTCGAATCATACTAAACACATGCTCATTGATGATAGAAACATGGTGACAACATGATAACTCATGCTAGAAACATGGTAGCAATGTACAAATTCATGATAGAAACATGCTGACAACATTCTAATTCATGTCAGAAACATGGTAGCAACATGCTAATTCATGCTAGAGCCATGCTAATTCATGTTGTTTTTTTCACATTTTTATTTTCCCTCAGTAAGTTTAGAGGGGATCTTGTGTTCTAGTTTATGTGGCTGTTGGTTGTGTTTAGTTCTTTGCTTTGGTGCCACTCTAGTTCTTTTCCCCCTGTAACTTGTGGTTTGGGCATAGTTCTGTGATCGTTTCTGTTTATTTTCATATGCACTGTACAAAGCTCATACACGCTCTTTTGTTGGCTTTATCATATTTACTTTTAGAGGAATAAACTAATTAAATGTTAAGATTGTTTGTTGTTGAATATTTCCTTCCATTTTCTTCAGTCATAATATAATTTTCTAAAATGTTAGGTTTTCTCTCCCTAGACACCTTATTAAACATAACATTCAGGATTGCCTTTGAAAACACTATCAGTTGGGTTAAAGGAAGGGTGTGGGTGGGGGTATCAGTCGGTCAGTCAGTTGACAGCGGCCTCTGGTGGACTTACACGAGAACAGCAGGTGCGACTGACACTGAGAAATCAGAAAAAGTGTACACAGCGGCCTCTGGTGGATTCGTGAAAACAAAAACTGCAAAGAAAAGTAGCTCCTGGGACGTATTTGCCGCTCTCCAGATATGTATACAGGGGTACGCATCCAAAATGAGCCTGGGTTGGGATTTTCCAAGTGAAAACTGATCAACTCTGCTTACTCTGAAAGCCCCTAGTGCAGGATTTGACATGCACTGTGCTTTAATAATATGATTTCTCTGATCATAAATCGACCTGACATGCATTATTAACATAAGCATCCAAACGTGGCCTCATACATATCATAAAGACACCTGGTTTATGAATACATTCATAAAAAAATCAATAATCAAGCTTCCAAAGGAGACACGGTGGCTCAGTGGTTAGCACTGAGGCCTCACAGCAAGAAGGTTGCTGGTTCAAGTCCAGGCTGGGTCAGTTGGCGTTTCTGTGTGGAGTTTGCAGGATTAAGGCACTTCTGAAGGCAAAATGGGGTCCAAACCGGTACTAGTAAGCTGTACCTAATAAAGTGGCCGGTGAGTGTGTGTTTGTGTATATATATTTTTTAATTAAAGTTTCTGCATGAAACCATCAATGTCAAAATAGTATTATTATTGTTTTTAAAGCGTGTAGCCCACTAAAGAACTTCTTAGTAAGTGGTTTCACACAGATTTCATTGACAAAGAAATAAAAAATAGAGATTAAATGGTGGTGAGGGTGTCTCTGTGTATTAATCTACATTACAGAAGCGTTTTCTACACGCGAGTCGGCTGTAGCTGTAAAAGACTTGCTGTTTTCTGCTGTGAGAGCTCATATCAAAGCATTGCAGCAGTTTCACAACCAATATGAGGAGGAAAAAAATCATTAACATCAAAGGAGTGGAAAAAAAAAAGCTCAAACTTAAAGATCCACAAGCTATTATGCAAAGCCAGAGTTTTAGCTCCTGTTGGAACACATCTAGTCTGGCACATGCTATAAACACTGCAAAATATGCTGAAGTTCTAGTCCAGATGTCTAAAAACGCTTAAAATCAAGAAGCTTTTTATAGACGCAAAGCAAATATTGTTGTATTCAGAAATAATGAGTTAAAATTAAGCGAGTTTTTCATTAAAACAAGCTAAATAATCGGAGAAATCTAATGTTATTTCAAAGCGAGTACAAGATTATTCTGCTTCCCCCTTTGGCAGATTATTCAGCTTGTTTTAAGGAGAAACTCACATCATTTTAGCTTCTGGATGTAGATGTCAGGGAGGAAAACAAAGCAAACTCAAAAAAGGAGGTGGTGAATATGCATTTATGCGTGTGGCAGATGTTGTTATTCAAAGCTATTTAGATTTGCATCTGATGAATATATATTTGAACAGTTCACATTATCCACCCAGAAACAAAATGAGCAAAAAGGGTGGCTCAGTCGCCTCAGAGTTTGCCTGTTCTCCCCGCGTTGACGTTGGTTTCCTCCGGGTGCTCCGGTTTCCCCCACAGTCCAAGCACATGCGCTATAGGGGGATTGATTAACTAAATTGTCCATAGTGTATGTGTGTGAATGAGTGTGTATGGGTGTTTCCCAGTACTAGGCTGCGGCTGGAAGGGCGTCTACTGTGTAAAACATATGCTGGAATAGTTGGCGGTTCATTCCTGGCTGGTTAAGTTGGTGTTTCTGTGTGCAGTTTGCAGGATTAAGGTAGTTCTGAAGGCAAAAGGGGGTCCAATCCAGTACTAGTAAGGTGTACCTAATAAAGTGGCCGGCGAGTGTATATATATATATATATATATATATATATATATATACACACACTCCCCGTGTTGGCGTGGGTTTCCTACGGGTGCTCTGGTTTCCCCCACAGTCCAAACACATGTGCTAAAGGGGAATTGATTGAACTAAATTGGCAGTAGTGTATGTGTGTGAATGAGTGTGTATGGGTGTTTCCCAGTTCTAGGTTGCGGCTGGAAGGGCGTCTACTGTGTAAAACATATGCTGGAATAGTTGGCGGTTCATTCCACTGTGGTGATCTCTCACCTCACACACACTCATTCATACACACGCTTGCACACACACAGATTAGCATCCAGCTCAAAGCAGCAGCACATCAAAAGCAGCTTTGAAGCGCAGGTGAGGGCGAGGGCGGCCTCACGCCGACAGAGAGGATTCTGGGTAAAACTCATAGATTTCAGAGCCGGAGGAATCTACAGCGGAGCGGGAGATAAACACAGAGCCTGGGAAAGAGGAAACCTACAGCTTTACTCCGGATCAAACACACACTCCTGCTGCGGACAGGAATATATGACACAATTATAATAGTATCTGTAACGTACAGCTGAAGCTGAATTATTAGCCCTGCTGTGTATTTTCTGTTTAATGGAGAGGAGATTTCCTCAACACATTTCTAATCATAATAGTGTTAATAACTCATCTCTAATAACTGATTTATTTTCTCTTTGTCATGATGACAGTAAATAATATTAGACTAGATATTCTTCAAGACACTATATTCAGCTTAAAGTGACATTTAAAGGCTTCACTAGGGTAATTAAGGTAAAGTTAGGGTAATTAGGCAAGTCATTGTATAACAGTGGTTTATTCTGGAGACAATCCAAAACTAATATTGCTGAAGGGGGCTAATAATATTGACCTTAAAATGGCTTTATAATTATTAAAAACTGCTTTTATTCTAGCCGAAATAAAACAAATCAGACTTTCTCCAGAAGAACAAATATTAGAGGATATACTGTGAGAAATTCCTGAATCTGGAGCTCAACATCATTCGGGGAAATATTGGAAAGAGAATCAGACTGTTTATCTAAATTTGACCAATTAGATGTGGAGGTACTATATTTAACCCCGCCTCCCCAATAGCTGCTGTTCTGCTATTGGCTGGAAGCTGAACTCAGAGCTGTAAATAAACACTAATGGGCGGAGTTGAGATGAGAGGTAAAAATAGCAACAGCCAATCAGAGTCAGAATATCTGCATACCAGCTCATTTCACAGTGTGCAAACCCACACACACATAATCCACCGTGTGTTGTGTGTGACTTGCGTGTCGGTTGTGCAGTAAAATTGTGTGTTTGCAGCCAGCAGATGCACCTGTCTTGCATCCACCAATAAGACATCACAGATGGGATGGCAATGACCAAGCATAATCAAAGAAAACAGCAACAACAAACAAATAAATGAATGTTTTTCCTCAGGGTGAACGCAGTGAAGCAATTATTTGATCACAAATGAGTCAGGTAGCCCAGACACTGTTGTTTTAACACACACAGACACACTTTCTCTGCCCTGTTTTATGGGTGATCCCCGAGAGCGTGTGATAGTGTCTCGTGGTTTTTAATTAATGTGTAAGCCTGGCGATGTTAATTAAACGCAGACTGATCATTACCCAACAGGAAAAGATCATACGGATGCTCGCGCTGCAAACACAACTGAGGAATTACTTCAATAATTCACTTAGATTTCTTTTTTCTCAGTGAGGATGTTGAGGTAAAATATCTGCATATTCAATTAATTGTTGCTTTGTTCATGAGTCTATCGGTGTGCCCATGTTGGGCATGTTTGAATATTGAATTCATGCAGCAATTTGTGCAGATTTATGTTACTATGTCCTAAAAGAAAGAAGCAATCGTGAACTGCATGGTCTCGTATACTTTATTCACTCATTTACGCATAAATTAATCCACTACACTGCCTATCATATTAGATTTAAATGAAATAAAACATAGGGGTTAAGCCAAAATTTAGCTGAACTCAGACTGAAGGTCTGGGAACTTTGGCCGTTTTAAATGGTCAAGCCCTGCCTACTATGTTATATGACTGACAGGTTAACCAACCAATCACGTTTCATTTTGTACCGCAGCATGTTTGTGTGTGTGGAAAATCCTCAGAATAACAGTCCGAGACGCTACTCCACATCATTCATTCATGAACGTCTTACACAATAATGACACATTAATATTCTAAATGATTTGTCTAGACCAATCAGAGCAAACTAGACCCATCGGACCGATCAGACTTAATTCATCTGATCAGTCAGAGCTTATTAGACCCTTCTGACCAATCAGAACACAGCAGAATCATCTGACCAGTCAGAGCACAGTGGAGCCATCTGACCAATCAGAGTAGAGCCATCTGATCAATTGGAGCACAGTAGACCAATCAGAGCAGAGTAGAGCCATCTGATCTATCAAAAAGCAGAGACATCCGACCCATCAGAGTACAGTAGAGACATCCGACCAGTCATAGCAAACTAGACCCATCTGACCAATCAGAGTAGAATCATCTGACCAATCGGAGCTTATTAGACCCTTCTGACCAATCAGAGCACAGTAGAGACATCCGACCAGTCATAGCAAACTAGACTCATCTGACCAATCAGAGTAGAATCATCTGACCAATCGGAGCTTATTAGACCCTTTTGACCAATCAGAGCTTATTAGACTCTTTTGACCAATTAGAGCACAGTAATCTGACCAATCAGAGCTTCTAAACAAACTTTGGCCATTTTAAATGGTCAAGCCCTGCCTACTATGTTATATGACTGACAGGTTAACCAACCAATCACGCTTCATTTTGTACCGCGCCATGTTTGTGTGTGTGAAAAATCCTCAGAATATCAGCCCGAGACGCTACTCCACATCATTCATTCATGAACGTCTTACACAATAATGACACATTAATATTCTAAATGATTTGTCTAGCCCCATCTGACCAATCAGAGCAAACTAGACCCATCTGACCAATCAGACTTGAATCATCTGATCAGTCAGAGCACAGCGGAGCCATCTGACCAATCGGAGTTGAGCCATCTGATCAATTGGAGCACAGTAGACCAATCAGAGCAGAGTAGAGCCATTTGATCTATCTGTCCAATCAGAGCACAGTAATCTCAACAATCAGAGCAGAGTAGACCCACCTGACCAATCAGAGCAGTGTAGAGCCATCTGTCCAATCAGAGCACAGTAATCTGACCAATCAGAGCAGAGTAGACCCACCTGACCAATCAGAGCAGAGTAGACCCATCTGACCAATAAGAGCACAGTGGAGTCATCAGACCAATCAGAGCACGGTGGAGTCATCTGACCAATCAGAGCAGATTAGAGCCAACTAATCTATCAAAGCAGAGACATCTGACCAATAAGAGCATAGTAGAGGCAATTGACCAATCAGAGAACAGTAGAGCCATCGGATCTATCAAAGCAGAGCCATCTGTCCAATCAGAGCACAGAAATCTGACCAATCAGAGCAGAGTAGACCCACCTGACCAATCAGAGCACAGTAGAATCATCTGACCAATCAGAACAGAGTAGACCCACCTGACCAATCAGAGCACAGTGGAGTCATCTGACCAATCAGAGCAGAGTAGAGCCTACTGATCTATCAAAGCAGAGACATCTGACCAATCAGAGCACAGTGAAGCCATCTGACCAATCAGAGAACAATAAAACAATGTGACAAATCAGTGCAGAGCAGCAGCATCTGACCAATCAGAACAGAGTACAATAATCTGACCAATCAGGGCACAGTAGAACCATCTGACCAATCAGAGTAGAGTAGAGCCTTTTGACCAATCAATCTGTCTATTTTTATCCTGCTTCTCACTTCCTCCTCGTCTTCCTGTAGAGAAGACTGCATCTACATACGCCATCGATCCTGGCCGGCGTCCATCAGTCATGGTTCATGCCTCTTAAGTACACTAGAAAAGAGAGTGTGTGTGTGTGGAGCGGTGTTGTGAGAACCGGTCTGTGCGCTGATGAAAAAGTTCCTCTTACTTCATGGGCTTGAACAGGGCCTGTCCGTAGTTCTGGAACGACATGATGAGCTTGAGCTGCGTGCCTCCAGACTTCATACCTGAGAACAAGAGGAGAGAGAGGTACTGTCAAACCAGTCCAGCAGCTTTCTGGAGACCACACACACACACACACACGCACACACACACGCACACACAATTAAATGTTAAAACACATACACATATACACACACGCAGAGTCAAATATATAAACACACACACACACACACACACACACACACACACACACACACACACACACACACACACACACACACACACACACACACACACACATACACACACACACACGCACACACACACACACACTGAAATATAAACACATAGATGCATGCACACACACACACACACACACACACACACTCACACACAGCAGCTTTCTAGAGACAAGACAATATGCGCGCACAGACACACACACACACACACACACAAACTCACATGCGCACACAGGCAAATACACACACGCAGTCAAGCTTACAAACATACACACAGGCAAACATACAAACGCAAAGACACACACACACAGACACACATACACACACACACACACGCAGAGTCAAATATATAAACACACACACACACACACACGCAAATATAAACACATAGATGCATGCACACACACACACACACGCATACATACACATATATACACACACGCAGAGTCAAATATATAAACACACACACACACACACACACAAATATAAACACATAGATGCATGCACACACACACACACACACACACACACACACACACACACACATACATACATACACATATATACACACACGCAGAGTCAAATATATAAACACACACACACACACGCACACACACAAATATAAACACATAGAAGCATGCACACACACACACACACACACACACACACACAAACTCACATGCGCACACAGCCACATACACACACTCAGTCAAACTTACAAACATACACACAGGCAACCATACAAACGCAAACACACACACACACACACACACACACACACACACACACACACACACACACACACACACATACACACATACACACACACACACACACACACACACAAATATAAACACATAGAAGCATGCACACACACACACACACACACACACACAAACTCACATGCGCACACAGCCACATACACACACTCAGTCAAACTTACAAACATACACACAGGCAACCATACAAACGCAAACACACACACACACACACACACACACACACACACACACACACACACACACACACACACACACGCATACACACACACACACACACACACACACACACACACACACACACACACAAATATAAAAACATAGATGCATGCACACACACACACATACATACACATACACACACACACGCAAAGTCAAATATATAAACACACACACACACGCACGCACACACACACACACACACACACACAGCAGTGATTCTCAGTAGTCTGTCAGACTGTGAGTGAATGCAGGTCATACTGCTGAGCTCAGCACACATCTGCTGATGAAGAGAGTCAGAAACTCCACACGTGCAGCTCAAGCCGGAGTTCTCAGCCCTCCTGGATATATTAGTTACTAGTGTTATTTATTTAGATTACCCCAACACATTTATAATCATAATAGAGTTAATAACTCATCTCTAATAACTGATTATGATGACAGCAGATAATATTAGACTAGATATTCTTCAAGACACTAGTATTCAACTTAAAGTGACATTTAAAGGCTTCACTAGGGTAATTAGGGTAAAGTTAGGGTAATTAGGCAAGTCATTGTATAACAGTGGTTTATTCTGGAGACAATCCAACACTAATATTGCTGAAGGGGGCTAATAATATTGAGCTTAAAATGGCTTTAAAACTATTAAAAACTGCTTTTATTCTAGCTAAAATAAAACAAATAAGACTTTCTCCAGAAGAACAAATATTACAGGTAATACTGTGAGAAATTCCTGAATCTGGAGCTCAACATCATTTGGGAAATATCTGAGGAAAACATTCATAGGAGGGCGGATATATCTTCAAGTGTCTGAGAAACATCACAGATCTGCTAAATCACCCTCCAGATCCCATCAAAGAAAGATCAACAGACTTTCATAAGACAGACCGAAGGTGTTTCATCACAGCGCGAGTGTGTACAGGAGTCTGCTGTGTGTGTGCAGGCCTTCGGCAGCTTAACTGAGTCACAACAAATCATATTTACTGCAGAGCATATAATCCTGCAAAATTACACCATACTGTCTGCGGTGAAGTCATGTTTCTGACGGCTTTACTCCCAGCAGGGACTGTGCCAGTACACGTCTCGTTATTTACTTTAAAGTAGTGATTTCTATTATGCGGTTGTGTGTGTGTGTGTCAGCAGTGTGTGAGGATCTCCAGCCTCTAATGCTCAGCATGAATTAATTGTATTCGTTATAATCAGAACACTTTGATTGACATTCTCCCTTTGTGCGTGTCATCAGAGGAGGAAAGCCCCGCCCACTAGTGCCCATTTCTCCATCTCATTAGCATAAACAACAGCCCTGAGTGAGAAGCAGCCGTCTGTCCATTAGCCAATAGAGTGTTTGAGCTGCTGAAGATAATGTCAGCGTAGACTAAGAGGATTCTAGATGTGGAGTTTTAGATGACAGGAGCAACATAGACTCACAGAAGCATGAAGCACACACGCACACCTGACCAGCACTGACAACACACACACTGCTGTTTTACATGTGCCACTATGCTGGCGCACAGGTGTTTATAGCTCCGCCCTCTCCTGAAAAGAGCACACTCTCATTTGCATTTAAAGCGACAGTGAGCAAAATTAGGATCAAAGTCTAAAAGGGTCAGTTTCAGAGAGCTAGAGGACATGATCTGTGTGTTATTTTGAGTCTTTTTTCTGGTCCAAACACCTACAAATTCTTGAATCAAGAAGCTTTTTTCAGACACGTAAAGCAATATTGACTTGTTTCCAAAAATAATGAGTCAAAATTCAGTGGTTTTGTTTTTTGAAACAAGCTAAATAATCTGTTAATGGGGGAAGAAAAATAACATTACTTTAAAGCAGGAACAAGATTATTTAGCTGAGCTCATTGGCAGATTATTTAGCTTGCTTTAAGGTAAAACATGACTAATAATACAATTAACATATTATTTAAAAAGACAATATTTTGTGCTTGTCCTTGATCTTAAAAATAGTTAATCTGGGGTTGCCACAGCGTAATGAACCACCAACTTATCCAGCACGTTTTACACAGCGGATGCCTTTCCAGCCGCAACCCATCCAACATCCATTCACACTCATACACTACAGACAATTCTAGCTTACCCAATTCCCCTTTAGCGCATGTGTTTGGACTGTGGGGGAAACCGGAGGAAACCCACATGAACACAGGGAGAACATGCAAACTCCACACAGAAATGCCAACTGACCCAGCCGAGGCTCAAACCAGCGACCTTCTTGCTGTAAGGTGACAGCACTACCTACTGCGCCACCCCATCGCCCATATATATATATATAAATACAAAATATATATATATATATGACAAATTTTATATAAAAAATGTATAAAATATATAATAATAAAATATATAACAAATTTTATATAAAAAATGTATAAAATATATAATAATAAAATATATAACAAATTTTTTTATAAAAAAATTATAAAATATATAACAATAAAAAAATATAACAAATTTTATATAAAAATGTATAAAATATATAATAATAAAAAAATATATATTCTTGATTTGAAACATGGGACAGACAGAAACATGGAGATAATCCAAAAGCGTAGTCAGAGTAGTGATAGCTGACGTGATACTGACCTTCAACACAGTGTTGAGATCCCAAAGTGTAAATGTTTCGAAACACTGCACTGAAGCATTATCCAAATCAATTGGATTGACAGGGTCGGAAAACTCTCATGTAGCCTAGTGGACAGAGTAACTGTGGTGTCCCGAGTTCAAATCCCGACGTGTGCAAATACCCCAAAATTATGACTTGATGTATTTTAATTATGTGAATTTTTTAGGGCCAAAACAAGACAATGTATTCACAAAGTGTTCATTCGGATGGCAGACCAATGTTGAAACAAAACATGTTACAAGAACAGAGCATTAAAAAACTTATATCTATACCTGCATTATCCTGGATTCAAACTCATTATCTCTACATGCTAGTCAGGAAGTCCCATCGCTTCACTAAATCACTTGAAACCTCTAAACTCTACAACATAGAGTATAATCCCTCAATTTGAGTAACTGTTTCTTTGCTGAAGCTGTTCCTGGGCAATGACCACTAGGTGTCACTGTAGAGACATGTTTCGAAACATTTCAAAGCTTCCACAAATTCGCTTTAACTGTGTCAGTGTATCCTGAAGCCTCGCTCTGCCCACCACTAAGTCAGAGTACAGGCGAATGATCGGGACAGGCGGCAAAACAACATAAACAGTAAAACAAAGCACCGATCATAAACCCACAGCAAGGCAAGGAAACACTTAGAAATACTCACAGTTTACAAGACTCTGCCAAGATGCGTGCGTACGTGCGTGCGCGTGTGTATACTGTGTTTATAGTCTGGGTAATCAGTGCTCACAAGCTTCAGCTCTGTGTTTGCAATCAAGGGGATCAGGATCAGGTGTGTGAGTACAAGGAATGATGGGATTTGTAGTTTATTTCAGTGTCAGAATTGTAGTATGGGTAATAGTGTATCATTTCCAGCAATCTGCAAGGACTAGATCGGTGTGTGTGTGTGTGTATATGTATGTGTGTGCATATATATATATATATATATATATATACAGGGGTAGACTGGCCATAGGGAGCACTGGGACATTTCCTGGCTGTCAAACTAACCCCCACCCAACCCGCTCTTCACTCAACCCCTCACACACACACAACCACCGAGCGTGATTTTGACGACCGTCTGCCCAACCGGCAACACCGACACCCCCCACACCCCCCACACCCTAAACTAAGCTTGTTTTTGGCCAGCAGTGACCCCACCAATCCACCCCCCCATTCTTCACTTTCACTTCACTTCAATGTGAAAATTTTTGAAGTAATTATTTGAAAAATTATAATAATAATAATTTCACCCTCAACTGTGTATTAGATTGCCTTAGGCTGAATTAAATGCAGTTAATCTAAAGTTGAGCTGTCTCTTTAAGAGCGAAGGAAGCAAACTAACGGTGCATCAGCAGAACATTTTGATTTATTTATTTATTACTTTTTGTCAGGCAGATTAATGAGATTGGACAGCAAAGACGGCTGATACGGCTTTACATCGAGTAATCCAAAAAAAAAAAGTCTGTCTCATATTTCCCCCGAGGGCACCTGTGCTGTTCTGCAGTCTTATTGAACTCATTAGTTAGAAACACATCAGCAGGAATGAAGCCATAATCCTGCTCTATACGCACATAAATAAGTGTACATCTTATGATTTGCTTCAACCCCCAGAGAGCTGCTCTATTTATTTGATTAAATGCGTCCTATTTTGGCTAAATGTTTCACTGTTTTGGTGTCATTTGTGGAAAGCGTATCGCTAAGCGCTGCTTTTATGAGCTTAATTAATCCTAATATGCTAAAAATTACCTCCAGAAAGGTGTTTTTTGTTCCCGAGGCTGTACGATGAAGTGAACAAAGGCAATTCCTATAGTGTTTTTAGTGCTACACACTGCAAAAAATAGTCCAAAATATCTAAATGTCTTCTAGCCGCAACCCAGTACTGGGAAACACCCATACAAACTCATCCACACACACACTCATACACTATGGCCAATTTACTTCAAATTGTGTGGGGGAAAGAGGAGCACCCGGAGGACACCCAGGGAGAACTCCATACAGAAATGCCAACTGACCCACCCGGGACTCGAACCAGTGACCTTCTTGCTGTGAGGCCACAGTGCTAACCACTAAGCCACCATGCCGCCCTACATTTGATTCATTTACAAATAAAAAGAATAAGTGTGCTTAAATGCACTGCATGTGCACTTCAAATAATCACAGTAAGATTTAATGTTCTAGCATATAATATAATATTAATGAAACAAAAAGACACTTAAGTAGAAAGCTTCATCACGACTATACAATTAACAATTATAAGTAACGTATTTCAGATGCACGAAAAACATAGACAACGTCCTCCAGTGGATTTGTCATCTGAAACGCACAGCAAAACACATAATAACTAACGTATTTCTGATTAGCAAAAGTGTAAACAGTGCCCTCCAGTGGATTTGTCATCTGAAACGCACAACAAAACAAGCCCTAAGTAACTGTTTTCTGATTTACAAGTGTAAACAGCGCC
The DNA here is from genome assembly GCF_903798145.1 of Danio aesculapii. NCBI lineage: Eukaryota > Metazoa > Chordata > Actinopteri > Cypriniformes > Danionidae > Danio > Danio aesculapii. The sequence continues at coordinate 61,900,069 of NC_079437.1, read as the reverse complement.
CTCTAGTGGATTTGTCATCTGAAACGTACAACAAAACAAGCCCTAAGTAACGTATTTCTGATTTACAAGTGTAAACAGCGCCCTCCAGTGGACTTGTCATCTGAAACGTACAACAAATCAAGCCCTAAGTAACGTATTTTTTGATTAGCAAAAGTGTAAACAGCGCCCTCTAGTGGATTTGTCATCTGAAACGTACAACAAAACAAGCCCTAAGTAACGTATTTCTGATTAGCAAGTGTAAACAGCGCCCTCCAGTGGATTTGTCATCTAAAGCAGTGGTTCTCAACTGGTTTGGCCATGGGACCCACATTTTTACATGGTCATCAAGCCACGACCCAAATTTTTAGGAACTATAATATAATTTCAGGAATTATAATTAATTTGTATTTATTTGTTAACATACACAAGTTGTGACAGATAAATCATGAGAAAAATCACCAAGACTTACGAATAAACAATATTTTATTGCTGTAATTTAACAAAATGTACGCACTTTTGTGATGCCCTCAGCTTTTGGAGTCGTCTTTAAGAATAGTCCACAGGTTTGTCCTTGCAACCGGGATGTTTAGTTTCTAAATGTCGTTTTAATTAAGAAGGTTTCATGCTCTCTTGTGAGAGCGCCTCACTACATATGACACACTCAGGTTTTAAGCCTTTTTTGTCGTCGATATATGTAAATCCATACTTTACATATACGGGGTCATACTTGCGATTCGACATTTGTTGCTATAATTAAATTTCACATGTCAAAAGGGTACGGTTGTTGCACGTGCATTTCAAAATAAAAGTCCGGTATAAGCAAAATAAGTAAAAAATGTAACTTTTATTGTTTTTTTTGACCACACACTCCGCGACCCATTGAAAATGTTCCCGCGACCTACTTTTGGGTCGCGACCCACCAGTTGAGAAACACTGATATAAAGCATACAACAAAACACAAGAAGTAACGTATTTCTGATTCGCAAATATGTAGACAGCGCCCTCTAGTGGATTTGTCATCTGAAATGTACAACAAAACACAAGAAGTAACGTATTTCTGATTCGCAAATATGTAGACAGCGCCCTCTAGTGGATTTGTCATCTGAAATGTACAACAAAACACAAGAAGTAACGTATTTCTGATTCGCAAATATGTAGACAGCGCCCTCTAGTGGATTTGTCATCTGAAATGTACAACAAAACACAAGAAGTAACGTATTTCTGATTCGCAAATATGTAGACAGCGCCCTCTAGTGGATTTGTCATCTGAAATGTACAACAAAAC